>NC_045615.1:29304015-29607045 GCF_009829155.1 Mustela erminea | reverse complement strand
AATCTGGGTTTTGATGGATGAGCAGTTTGTCATTTGTACCGGAACAGAACTCAAGATGCATAAGAATTTTAAAGAAAAAAATGTTATTTCCAAGAAACTTAATGCAAACATTTATAAGTTTGCAATCTGATATAGTGTGGCAATTAAATTGTGTTTTCTGTGCTTGGAGGCTAGAAGGAAAACTTTCACATCTATGTAAGTCCTTATGATCAAAATATTCCTTTCCCCCCCCCCCCCTCTTTTTTAGGGATTTCTTATTCCCCAGTTTGGAATACAAAATCAGACCAGTCTTCATTCTCACTATGTAGGCAGGCTATAAGATGTGAATGCATCCACAAGCCATTACATGAAAGACTAATAATTTATTACCTGAGATAAAGCATGCACTTTACAACCTAGGAAACTAGAGGTATCAACACAATAAAAATTAAAAAATAAGAAAGTTAAAAATTTTTGCATTTTTAATTTTTCAGAAAGAATTAAAGCAAAGCAGATATCATGGGGGGGAAGCAGAACTTCACAGAAATTCTTTATACTAATTCCACACTCTCATTTTTACTGTTAATTGCATACGGGGAAATAATGGAGGCCATTCAGGGATTAAGATCTGCAAAGGTTTTACTCTGACCCTGTGGACACCCATCAAAATCAGCCAAGCAGCCACAGCTAAGTGGAAACTATAGGAAGCCTCCACTGTCTATAAAGGACAATCTGTTTAGCAGGTTTTAGAAATACCTTTCAGTCTAGTCCCATCTTCCATGATTCCCTCATTCCATCATTCACTCTTCATTTATGCCATGCTTAATTTCTTATAGTTATGACACCTGCTGTGCCCTTTCATACCTCCATAGCTTTGTGCATACAGATCCCTATTCCATATGCTTTCTTCCACTTGTCCAAATGGCAAACTCTATTAATCCATCAAAAACCAGATTAAGTGTCATGAACTCTCTGAGGGCTTTATTGAATCACCTACGTCTGCAGATGTAATTTGCATGTGCTTATCTTACTTTCCTTGTCACAATACCTTCTAATCATTCTTCAACATGTCAATCTCTTCAACTAGTCCAAAGATTCTTTAGGGAGGAGATGACATGACTTGGATGGAAGGCTAAAAATGGCACACAGAATCATTTAAAAACAAAGCAGTCTTTTCCTCATTGTTTTGATTTATTTTTAGTCTTAATGATCATTATAAATTTTACAAATATTAAAAAGTAAATGCACATATTTAGGAAAGAAAGACAAATTTATAAATGGAAGAAGAGTGTTTGTCTTTGAAATGATACCATGGTTTAGCAATTTATTATTTTCCAAAGGGTTTGCCTGTGTATTTGATCATTTGATATTTATAATAATCCTCATTTTCTGAAAGAGAAAATATCCTTCTCATCTTCTAGCTAGCTGAGTCTTACAAATGTTAGTGATTATCTCTGGGGCATATAGGTAAGTGCAAAGTGCTTTTAATTTATACATATTTTTGCTCTTAATATCTGATAAAATTTGTGTAAATGAATAGATGCCTGTGATTTGTTGGAAAATTCCAAATCTTACACATTTTAGACAAAGTGCTTAATCAAAATGTAGGTTCAGTTGTTGAACATTGAATAATTTTTCTTAAGGGTTCAACTTAAATTTTAAACCAAAATAACAAGGCATTGTTGACAACAGAAATAATTGTAATTAATATGTATCATGTACTTAACATATGCCAGTGTGAACTAAGAACTTCTACATATCAATATATAACCTTCCAATACAACAGCATGCAGGAGGTTAATACCATCTCCCTTTTACAGAGCCAGAAAATGTGGACAGAAGATAATTTGTCCAGGGTCACTTAGCAGTAAGTAGCAGATTCAGAGGTCAAACTAATCTAGCAGTAAATGGTAAAGTCAGGGTTCAATCTCAGGGAATCTGGCTGCAAAATGACAGTAATTCTATAATACATGCATTACAGCAGCTAGACTTAACTTCACAATATTCAACAGCAAGATTATGTTGTATTGAACTAAATAAGTGACATCTCCACTATGTTTATGGACTATAATAAGGTCCTTACTGTTATGGTGTATTGAAGCATTTTCTAACTTGATTTTGGTTGAATGTATTCAGAGCAGCAATCAATCAGATCAATAACATCAGGGTTTGATTGTCCTAAGATGTTAAGACAGAACTTCAGAAGAACTTTCAGAAACAGGTGCCCATATCCATAGGAAGCTCTGAATAATAGAATCTAGGAATCTCTAAATAGGCTCATTCATATTTCATCAGTATTGCAGAAAATACCACAAAATAAACTCTACTTTTTCTTATAGATTAGTTCTCATTTTTATAAACTCAGCTACACACACACACACACACACACACACACACACACACAAAGTATTATCTGTAGTCCAAGAAGTGCCCAAGAATCATGCCAGCTTTCATGCATAACCCTCTAGTAAGAGAGACACTCTACTTTCTAATGTTGATTATCTCCTCACTTAAAATAGATAATAATCTGAGGAAATGAGAACAACTGTGTTTTCCCCTAGATGAGATAGCTAATTTCAAATAGTCTTTCTTCAAATAAATTGCAAATATTTGTCCATGTAATCTAATGAGCCAATTGCTAATATTGTCTTAGAGTATGTCAAAGACCAAGTATATAGACCGCATTTTTTTTTCTTTTTACTTATTTGAATGGTCTCTTAATGGACAATTAATGAATAGAGGTTTAACTATAAATCTTAACAAGAATTTAGTACAGTTAATCAAACCAGCTTTGTACACAGTTAAGATAGATTGAACATTGTCTCTTGGTTTAAGTCATATTAGGATTGTTCCTACCTTTCTATTTATCTGAAAAAAGTTTTTTGAAACAAAAAACCATTGCTATATTAAACCTACACACCTATTTATAATCAGGCGGATTATAGTACAGAACAGAAACCTTATTCAATTCAAAATCCAGGTACAATCATTTCAATTGATACAACACAATTGTTTCAATGTTTCCATAATGCCACTATGAAATTTTATAATCTAAGGTCCTAGAAATGTTGTCACAAGCTCGAGGTATTTTTAAAAAATTGAGGTAACTTTTTTCTCAAGATGTATGACAAAATGCAAAACAAATCCAAGTACTAAGAATTTACAAACTATCTTAGAATGGATTTAAGAAATACCTTAAAATGTCTGGTTTGGCCACTACCACTGCCTGTGAATGACAATGCCGAAGTATGACCTACACATAATCTCCAGGCATTCACTTACAGGAATCTTAGCGCTCTCGGCAGCCTGTGCTTGAATCATTTCGGTTTTGCATAGATGGCATGGTTATCAGTCTATGCTCAGTGATAATGTAGTAAATGGCAATGTTGCTCCTGTGGCTCTTAGTTCCATGCTAGGGAAATAGCTCTGCCCTTCATCTGTAGCTTTTTGAAATAAATTCAACCACTAATAGAAGAGAATTTTTATTTTTACTTTTTTTCCTCTTGGGATAAAATGAGCTTTTTATATGTGTAATTTCATCCTATGTTTGTGCAAAGACGGATGTCATTCAATGTGACATTGAGTCATAACGAGGTGCAGAAAAGGGAAAGCAGGACCACCTGTAAAATTCCAAAATAACTCAAATTAAAAATAAACAGCCAGGGCACCTGGGTTGCTCAGTGGGTTAAGCCTTGGTTTGGGTCATGGTCTCAGGGTCCTGGGATCAAGGCCCTGAGCAGAAAGCCTGATTCCCCCTCTTTTTCTGCCTGCCTCTCTGTCTACCTGTGATCTCTCTCTGTCTGTCCAACAACTAAATAAAATCTTTTAAAAAATAAAATAAAATAAAAAATAAATAGCCAGGGGCATCTGAGTGGCTCAGTCATGAAGCTTCTGCCTTCTGCTCAGGTCATGGTCCCAGGGTCCTGGGATAAAGCCCCAAGTCAGAATCCCTGCTCAGCAGGAAGCCTGCTTTTCCCTCTCCCACTCCCCCTGCTTGTGTTCCATCTCTCACTGTCTCTTTCTCTGTCAAATAAATGAATAAAATCTTTAAAAAATATTAAAAAAATAAGCAGCCAATTACTTTATAACTGTTGTAACCAATTATTTCGTTGCATCTATTAACAATATAACAATAGTAATAAACAACTACCTTTAACCTTACATATCCTGGCTTTATTTAATCAAGATTAAGGGCATATGGGAAAAGGAGAAGTTGTTCAGTATTTTCATATAGGAAAAAAATGATACCTAACTAAAATGTTCACTTTTCTATTATTTTGCCATCATGTCTGATAGCTTTAAAATGGTATGAAATCTATCTTATTTCTTTTTTCCTGAGCAGTAGTTAGATTCCAAACTTTTTAATTTGCTTCTTTTCTGATTATAATTTGATTATTTTTATGTAACAAAATTTTGTTAGATGGCATTTGAAATTACTATGAAATTGCCATATTATAGATGCACAATATTCAAAGATGTTTCAAACATTGGAATCATTCTTAAGTCTTTTATCCTGTCTATTTGAAGACACTTTTAAGTATCTACTCCATTTTCTGCATGTCATTTATCTGCATTCATGATAACCTTAAAACATATGTCCTAAACACATGTTCTAAGTGATGTCGTAAAAGTAACTTTAAAAAATGGAGAAAACTTAAATATTTGGCAAGATTTCTTTTTCTTTTTTTTTTTTTTTTTAAATTCTATGTCCTGGTTGTTCCCCCACTCCCCCAGTATCAGCTGCTGTTTAACACTAAATAAGAAATTAGATCTCTGGCCTGAAACATAAATACTGTTGTCAGAACTACTCATTTAAATACAATGAAGAAAATAGAAATCTCCTTTCCCCAAAGATCAATTTCAGTGTGAATTTGCTGGAGGAGGTCATTGAAAAGACATGAAAACCAGTTGAACCAAGAGCTGGACCAGGACATCAAATGTTCTTTACCTTCTCCCCTGTTTTTAGAATGTACATTGTATCAACTATTCCCACACTAAGAGCCAATTCAAGGATGCAGTCTGGAGAGAATAATGTGTTGTTGAGAACCTTTAAACCATGCACACCAAGGAACCCAGTTAAGGCATAAACGTTTTCCCCTCCCTTTTCTTTTAAACCTTATCAAAGAGTAATTGGATAAAATTGACAAATATAATGTATGTACTTAAAGTGCACAACACTATGATTTGATACACATATACATTGTGGAATGATTACCAAGTTCAGGATAATTAATTTATATCAATCTACATAGTTAACGTTTTTCTGCTGTTGTTCTGAGAATGCTTAAGATCTAGTCTCAGCCACTGTTAAGTAAACAATATCCTATTATTAACTGCAGGCATCATGCTGTACCTTACATCTTCAGAACTCATTCTTACAATGGTTTGTACGTTTTGACCTACACCAGCCCATTTCCCGGTCCCCAGCCCGCTGGCCACCACCATTCAACTTTCTGTTTCTGTGAAATCGGCTTTTCAGATTCGGGCAGACAGATACAGAAATCTACTTGTCTTGGGGTCCAGCAACAAGCCTCATAAGTAAGTCCCTCTCCTCTTAAACCTGCCACATACCAATTTGGAGTGGGCTGCCTTTTCCTTAAGAATCTCCTTGTCCTGCCAGTGCAGGGCCAGTTTTGAATATCAGCAGGAAGAACTCTCAAAGCTGTGAACCAACACAATGATACATCAAAACATTATGGTTTCAATGCAACTAAATTCAACTACCTTCAATTATAAGCCTCAGATCCTGAAATCTAAGAAGTAAAGTACTTAGTCCTTAACTCTTCAAAAATTTTAACAAAGAGCATTACATATAAACTATCATAATGTTATTAAAAATAGTCATGATAAAAATTATAAACTTCAAGATGACATTCCATCATGTGCATTAGTTCGTCTACTGCAATGTCAAAGACTGCATGACTCAAATACTTCGAATTTTTATTACAATAATAATAAAACACTTTAATCCTATACCACTACACTATAACATGCAATGCAATATTCCAGCAATTACAGCACGACTTGATTTCAGATCACGTCCAAAGGCCTCATTTCTGTTTTCAGTTTTAAGGGTATACACGCTGCCTCCCTGATAGTTGGTTCAGAGTATCTTCCAAGATGTAAATTAAGAGACTATTTTAAGAAAATAGCAAGCGTAACAGTAAAACCACTCAATACATAGTGATTATAATTCTTGGTATTTGCTTTGCATTTGTTGTCATTACTATTTTTGCATAGTTTAAAATATAAAATATCCACAAACCATAGTTATTATCTTTATCTTTGTTTAAGTAACTTTAATCTATGTTACAGGTTGTAAGACTTTCATTGGTATTTTAGATTCTTCCAAATTGAATGCATATTGCTAGCATTATAAGATTTCAAGTAAAAAAGAAGAAAAATTTAGGTTAGAAATTGTAATTTAAATTTCATTTGAGGTACTAACATTGTTCTTAATTCACAAAACAGGTTACATAGTCTATCCCAGAGCATTTGTATCTTCTCAATAGGTGTTTTCTAAATGGTTGTTCTTAACATTGCATTTTTACTATAAAATCAGGTTAGGAAGTTTCCTTTCAACAGATGCTCTTCCAGAGAAAATATATCTCTCTATATTTCCCTCTTATATAATATTACCTACAGCAAGTGAATCCATCATTTGAGTCTTAAGGGCAGTTTACCAGTGTTTCTTTAGGATTCTCATTTTTAGAAAGTTTGAGTTTAGACAAAACAGACAGGGAAACTCCTTTTCCTACTCTGAAAGCTTACTGTGAGGTGGCTAATTTCTGTGACAACTTATGGCAAAAATCCAGCAGCCTACTGTTGACATTTTCATAGTAATTATAGATCAGGAGTTGGTTGCTTGGCAAAGCAAAAATATGTCATATATGACAGGGCAAACCCTTGTTAATATTCTTTCTCTTCTTTTTTTTTAAACTATAGTTCAAAATTCATGGTAAAAATCAACACTGTTCTTATAAAATAAATGAGAGCTTAAATATAGAAATCAGATATTTAAGAAAGACTGTCTAGAAACTGGGAATGAGCACAGGACCCATAAGTGACATACTCAAAAAAACTGTAGGAAAAAAGATAAAATGTGATGATATCAACTAATAGTACTAACCTGGGTTTTGATATCTATATTAACTCCTATAGTTGATCTCAAGAGAATCAATGACATCCTTATTCACTCAGCCACATAGTAACTTGTTTTATGAATATCCCTTCTATACTCCTGGAGTGCAAGACACAGACCTCTTGGGATGCATGACTCTCCCTCCACGGCCAACTCTGTCTCTCTAAGTGTCCCAGGAGTTAAGGAAAGAGAAAGATTACATTTGATTGTGGAAATCACAGAAGAGATTAGGAGAAAAGAGAATATAAACTGGGCCATGAAAAATGAGAAATATTAGGAAAGAGATAAATAACCAGGCAAGGGACTTCCATTCCAGATGCACAGCTCGTGAGAAATCCGCACAGAAAGGGAAGAGGCAGCAGGAGAACGGGTCATGACTCAACTCAACTTGACTAGTGTGAAAAGTACATAAAAGAGAAAATAAAGAGGAGAAAGTAAAATATGGTTCATAGGAAGGACATGAAGGGCTTTTGGATTTGAGAATAGGAATTTTTTTTGTGGGGGGGAATTTTATCTGGTTCTGACATTTAAATAGAAAGCTCCTGGCAAGACCTGTCTGTCACCAGGAAGATTCAGGCTACCTCCCAAAGACCTCACACTGTGATATTACCTGACGAATTTAACACCATCCAGGATCTGGCCTTCAGCCCTGACACCTCAGAAACCTGGTTCTGTCAGCAGAAAACACGTGTCAGCATGACTGGTACATTCTCTCCCTGAGGCTGAGCTACATTAAAATCAGAAGTTTGCTAGGTGAGCATGGAATCAAAGACAGGATTTTTTTTTTTTTTTTTTTTTTTTTTTTTTTTGGTCATCCAAATGTTACAGAACATTAGATCAACCTTTAAAGTAACTGTTGTCTCTCTCCTGCGCATGGCCAAAGCTTGCCTATGTGAATTACTTTTTTCGATCTGATTTTAGACTCCTAATGGACAAGCTTCGTCCAAGTGTGTTTTATGATATTCAAACGGCTTACAATAACTCTAACAGACTTAGGACTCACATCCTCTCGCTCTAAGATGACTATACTAATGCATGAAGTGATCCCTTATGTAGAAATTCCAGAGTTTATCTCACAGAGGGTAATTCTATTCACAAATTTTTGAAGGGTAATTTATAGTTGCAGTTATACACGGTCCTACTCTGTAATAAATGAAAGGATGAATGGAAGTTTTTGAACATAGAAGCAAAAAAATCAGAGCTATAATGTGGGGGAAATTCATTTATCAATGAGGCTTTAAATGCTACAGGCAAGGAAAAACCTGAAAACATGAAAGTCCTATACAAGACTAGCCTAAGTGAGAGAATGATTTGAGCCAAGGAAGAGTGAATTTGAGTAAATCAGTGGATTTGAAAAGTACTGCAGAGAAGACCTTGATAGGACTTAAATGTGATTTGTTAGGGAACAGTTGGGAGGGAAACACCAAGATACCTTCAATAAAACATTTCCTGTAACCACAAGAGCATTAAAAAAAAAATCTTTGCACAGATTTAAGATTGTCATAAGTTCTGTAGAAATGACTCTATTACACAACTCACCCATATCTATGTCATAAATAATCACATCATGAATGACTTGAATCATGAATGACTTGAATGTTGTATGTAAATTTGCACATATCTGAACATTTTCTGGGAAAATGGTCCAGAGAACTAGCTTCAGAAAAATGGCTTAATAACTGTAGAAACACTCTATTAATTATGTTGCAGAAGTAAACCCTAATATCAAACAATAATATTACAGGTAGTCTTAAAATAAATATAACAAACATCACAGCATAGAGGTAAATATCTATCCCAAACTAATATACATATACAAACTGCTTTATTCTAATTATTGCCTTACTCCAAATATCCCATTATTCCAAAGTTTTTGTTTAAAAAAAAATCTATTTGTAAAACAATGTGAAATGGAATTTATTTGCTATTTTAATTACCTTTTATTAATACATTTGAATTCAAAAAAGTTCATTAAAAAGAATCTGAATCTCCTTATCTAGTTGGTCAATTTTATATACAAAATTATTTCAGTTAAAATTATAATATTTGGGGGCACTGGGTGGTTCTATCGGTTAAGCATCTGCCTTCAGCTCAGGTCATGATCCCAGCCAGGGTCCTGGGATGAAGCCCTGCATTGAGCTCCCTGTTCAGTGAGAGCCTGCTTCTCCCTCTCCTCCCCACTTGTGCTCTCTCTCACTTTCTCTGTCTCTTAATAAATAAATATATTAAATAAATAAAATCTTTTAAAATTATAATAAAACAAAATACAAAAACTTGGAAAATATGCTACTTCAAATTTGTATAACATACATAATTCTATCATCATATGTTCTTTATAACAGCTTATTTTGGTTTCTATGTAATTTAGCTAATATCTATTTGAGAAAGAGAATTAGTAATGAACATACAATTTATGTCCATTTCAAAAATCAATCTTAGATACTTTCACATACTGGCTAGTTTCACGTGATACCAATATTGCTATGTCACTGTAAAAATTAAACTGTGGAATTCTTATCATGCTATCTAGGAGACAGTTATTTAAATTTATTGTTTCATTCAAGTTAAAATAAAAAGTTAAACTCACAAAATACAATAAAGAAGGGTTTTTGTTCAACCACAAATACAAATCAGAAACATCACAATCTAGTTCAACAACAAAAAAGTAAACATTAAATTACTTATTCAAGTAGAATTAAAAACAAACATGATTTAATTATACCTAAGATTATCCAATCCTAAAACTACCAACTACTTACAAGGACTATTCACAAAGAGCTTATTTTTGGAGTCCAAGATGACAGGCTACAGAGTAAAGCCACTTGAAAGACATTCAAGGACATACAGGCAGACCAATTAGAAGTCAGCAAATTGCTTTTAACTCAAAAAATAAAGTGTGTGAACAGCAAAATAACTGGCCCAGACCCCCAGGGACATTAATTCTGTCTTAGATGATGTTTAATGTTTTACATTAATTCTCATCTTGGTACCAGGGGTACCAAGAGTAGCATCAGAGGTACTTTTGACACTGATGGTAAGCTTCTTTTCATGGTCTACCAAATCCACACCTTAGAGCAAAGAGCACATGTAAGTAAAGGAAAGCTCACTCTAAGAATAAACACAAGACTCTGGGCAGCAAAAGCCAGGTGGCTATCTGCTATTCAGAGCAAACAAAGCAGTTCTGAAATTAGATTTCCAGATCTCATTCACTGACCTACAAACTGCTGTGGTTTTCAATGATATTCAAAACTTGATACATGGCAGACACTAAAAATTAAATTCTTTTTCAAATACATCTTATTCCCCCAAAATGAGGTAAGGTATTTTCCCCTATCTTTACTACTAATTTGCTACTTGAATTAAACATGTTATTTTCCATTGGCAATTTTCCCACATTTAAAAAACAAAAAAATTTCCTTGAGAAAATGTGTGAAATAAACAAAACAAAACAAAAACAAACACCTATAAATTCTGAAACAAATAACTTTAAATGACAATAACATTAGTCAGCAAAATTGGCAAGTTTAATCAACAAGGAAGTCAGGGAATAATATACTAAAATGTGTTGATCTATGTAAAAACACTACTTTGCCTAAGGTTACATCCAAATTTCAGAGCTTCCAATCAAGTACTTCCTCAGTTAGCAGTGTGAAGTATGCCTTAATTCACAGTTTCATTAAGTAAAACAGTTCTTTAAAACCATAAAGTATATAACAACTCAACTCCAAGAAACTGTATTTCATGTCAAAGAAAATTTTCTTAGGTAATACTAGCCTAATGTTTGCCGATAACAGTGTTCTAGAAAAGTTTTGCCTCAAGGAATGTTCGTTTAGATGAATCTGACTGCCTCTGGGACATTTGTGGAGAATATCAGATGTTGCCAAGGGCACCTTAAACAGTCTTACTGGAAGACTAGGAGGTTGCCTATAATTTCATACTATACTGTATGCCATGAAAGGCCTATAAATATTCTCCCGATATTCTAAAACTGGTTCTTCAGCAGATGCTAATACCATGTGCCAAAGCAATTAGCAAGCTCATATTTCAAAGTATCCTGCCTAGAGTACCCTACATAAATATTTTGAAAGTCACAAAGTAGCCTGATGATAGAAAAGTAAAAGAGAGCTGTGATGAAGGGACTATCAAATTACTATATTTAGGAGCTCTAGCTAGTAAGCATTCTAGCGTATTCAGGAAGATAATGCCCTGTAATGTTTTATATATTTGGAGACACAATTAGATTAAGTTGTTGCATTTTTAGTGTCTCTCCTTCTTTCAATCCTACTAAACAGTGGGCCTTTCCTTATGTTAAGAACAAAAAATGTACAGAATTATCTGGAACATTCAACACATTCCAAAATTGGTCATATAAATTTATTTTCATTTTTATCAGAGAATATGTCATAGAGCAACTTATTTCATATAAATATTTAGTATAAAATCTAGCATCAAACAAGCTCATTATTACTTGACTTCAATCAGTACAAAACACAGAAATCTTTGAATTTTACTCACTCCATATTTTCTTCAGTCTAGCAGCTAATTAATCTTGCTACAAAACTCTAAAAACAGAGAATCTGCTTTCAGTGAAATGGTTCGTACTTAATAACTTTAATGAAGTTCTAGATGGAAAAGTCTCCTGAATATATGTGAACAACAAAATTATTTTAAAAGCTAGAAACACGATAACGTATTTTATGTTCCAATTCAATTTCATTTCCTTTTAAATCAATAGAATTATAACAGTCTTTGAAATTCAACATAGAACACATAGAAAAATGAGGGATCAGGACACCTGGATGGCTCAGTCGGTTAAGTGTCTGCCTTAGGCTCAGGTCAGGATCCCAGAGTCCTAGAATGGAGCTCCACATGGGGCTCCCTGATCAGCAGGGAGCCTGCTTATATCTCTCTCTCCCTCTGCCTGCCACCCCCCACCCACGCTTGTGTTCTTTTGCCCACTCTCTATCTCTCTCTAATAAATAAATAAAATCTTCGGAAAAAAAAAAAAAGAAAGAAAGAAAAATGAGTGATCTACTGTGGACAGAAATTGGTAGGCTGCCTCAGCACCCATTCAACACTGATTACACTTGTTTATATATGATAATAATGTGTGAATTCCTGGTATTTAATTGTAAGAAAAAAACCTTTTCCTTTTCCGCTTTTATCCACATTAAAAATAAATCCACAACTGTAGGGGGGTTGAAGTTAAACACAATGACACCTCATAGTTTCCAAAGATGCTGTAGTTGTATTTCTAAGCCAAAAAACACCTATTGTAAAAACAATTAGTAGTCCCTTTAACAGCCACTCCTGCCTACCTGAGATATTCAGAATTTCATTGTGATATCAAAAGAATCACTACTAAAACTGCCAACTGTGTGCAACTGTCATATATAGTACGCCTCTAGGGATAAAAACTATTCTTTGAATGATATAAGGTACAATGCAAATACTGGACTTCCATTCACTAATAATGATTTACTTTAAAATCTAATGAAAAGGCAGGCTACGAGAAGTTTTCTATTGCAGTTTCAAAATACAATTATCAAATTATAGTGAAATCATTGTCATCTCATATAAGTGATGCTCCTTCAATAACTGTAATAAAAATTCCAAATCATTATCAATGTATTGGTCCAGCAGAAATTAACATACAGTTATTGTGATCATTTAAAAGAACCAAATATAACATTTCAAGAGAGAGAAAAACAGTTTGAGCTGTTCATGATGACTCATTCAAAGCACCCAGCTGTTAAAAATAAGAATAAACATACAAACATGATCTTCAGAGCTAGAGAAAGTGAGTCCAACTCTCACTAATCTTGGTCAGATTAATTAAGTTTATTGAAGCTAGCCTATCCCATTTATAAAAGGAGATTAATAATCTCTACCTTTATGTTATTAAAATATTATACTTAAAAAACTCAATTGAAAAATGGGCAGTTCTTAAAAAATTTAAGGATAGAATTACCATATGATCCTGCAATCCCAATTCTAAGTGTATTTCCAAAAAATTGAAAGCAGGATCTTGAAGAGATATTTACACACTCACGCTCATAGCAGCTTTTTTCATGATACCCAAGATGTAGGAACAGAACAATCCAAGTGCCCATCAATAGATGAAAGCATATAGTGCAGTATGTAAGGGCAAGAGAGTGGAGCCAGAATGCCAGTACTAGAGATAATCCTGCTGATAACACCTGTCTGACCCTGGGCCTCAGTTTCTTTGCCTACATACTGAGATAATAATTGGGCCCTCCTATAGGTTTGTCACTAATTAATATGTAAAAACTTTTAATACTACTGACATTAGATATGAAAGTGCTTGTTATTACACTATTATTAATATCTATACAAGGAATAATCTGTCACTACTTAATATTATATATTTATTTTATTTTATTTAAAATATTTGCCTCTTTTGATATTTTGAATGAGTACATTTTTACCATTTCACCCCCTCTATTTATGAGTAGCACTTTTAAAATAGCTTATTCATATGAAGTATAAAAAAATGTATTCATTTAAACTATTTTAAAATCCATTTGATTAAAGTAATAGCTATTCATTAAATAAAATATTCTAATTATTTCCAATAAAAGTATATAATAAATTTGCATTTATTTTTATAAATATGAGCCTTTAATTTCCCTGGCATCTTTTTTTCCCATCTACATTATTTTGACATTTTAGTTGATACACACACACACACACACACACAGAGGTATAGATATCATACATATTTAATTATTACATAATTAAAGATTTTTCTTATTAACACAATTAGCACAGATGATTAGTTTTCAAAAATAAAACAAGACAAATAGAGGATATCCATTATAAAAAATAACCCAGCCAAGTTTAAATGTAGTTTATTTTACCTTGTATGTTCAGAAAACATAGATAAAGATATGGTATTACGTTATTTACAAAATCCCAAAACAATCATCTGAAAATACACACATTAGCATATAGTTAAGCCTTAAATTAATATAAAGAACTTAAAGTTATGGGGGAAAATATCATTACATATTTATTACTTGCTATTTGATTATGTGTAGAAAATACACATTTATACTAAATTTAAGTTCCTTTTTTAATTTATATCATTAGTAAACCAAACTATTAAATAACAGAACCTAACAAAATTACAGATTGCTATAATGGTAAAGTACTTCATATTTTTTTTTGTATATTTAAAAAGTATAGCTTTAAAATCAATGACGTTTCTAGTGAAGCAGTCATGAAAACATATGGAATTGTATTGAATTATCTCTATTTTACAATAAGAATGATAATACTGATTAGAAGTATCCAAAGTACATAGACTATACATAAAAAAAGAAGTCTACCTTACTTAAATTCTAAAGATTTTATTAGTGATTGCCTTTAAACCTATTAAATGGACCAATGAAATATCACAGTGTTATTTACAAAGGAGGAAATAAAAGTGCGTATTAGGCTTGAATTCTGAATAGACAAATCAGCTATAAATGTTCAGAAGTAGGAGACACTATTTCTGACAAAGGTCATTATTTCCTTGATAAAGTAAGAAGCTTGTGATTGGGTTATCAAGACCCAGGTGATTTCTAATAGAAGAATGTTGAGGAAAATATCATCCTTTGAAAAAATTACATGACTGCAGAGACAAAATGGTTTTATAAAGACTTTACCTTTCTACCATGTATATTTGTATGCTATATTGTTATTATTAATTTAATTATAAGATATTCTAAGTGTGAGCAAAATATTAAGCAAAACTTTTGTGATCACTTTGAAATAATTGGGCCATGACTATATATATACATGAAAGAAAAATGAATACTAAAGTTTTCATTTTGCAAGTATGAGCATGTATTCAAAGATCTCTTAAAAAAATAACAAAATGGTGCAATTCACCATCTCTTCTTATGATCCAGGCAAGGAATTCAGCCATCTCTGATGTCAAGAGTCAAACTCAAAAGCATAAAGCTTCTATGGCATTTCTGGCAAATCTTACTTTGTATACCATCTTGTAACTCTCCCAGAGATACTAATGCTAAAGAGATTATCCTCCTTGTTTCCAGAACTAATTGCTGTGTGAATTCAGCAATGGCATCATTTCTAGTACTATTCAGGGAAAGGTACTTTGCATTTAATGATACTTGCCTTTCCCCACGCTACCGCATTAGAGGAAATAAAAACCTTGTATAGAGAGTGTTCTTTCTCAACTAAGTGAACAACAAGTAATTTCTTTTTCTTTTTTTTTAAAGATTTTATTTATTTTGGATTTAATTATTTGACAGAGAGACAGAGAAAGAAAGAGCAGGGTGGGGGGAGGGGAAGAGGGAGAGGGAGAAGCATACTACCTGCTGAGCAAAGAGCTGCATGTGGGGCTTTATCCCAGAAAGACACTTAACCCACTGAGCTACCCAAGTGTCCCAACAATAAATAAATTCTAATTTCTTCCCACCAATCACACTACCTATCTGGACCTGCGGCCAAATATCCATAACTTAAACAAAAAAAAAAAAAAGTTTTCACAGAAGATAATACTAAATGATTTCACTAGAAAAAGGACTTGTCATTCGATGAGGCTCTCCTTAAAAATGTATGTAGGTGTTCTTCTTTGATCTGACCTCCAACATTTTCTCTTAGATATTAGCAAACTACTACTCCCTCAAGCTTCTACATCCAGAACCTTAGATACTAGATGTTCCAGCTCTACTCTGAACAGAGGACAGAGGGATAATCTTAATTTAGAAAGGGAATAAGATAGAAGGAAGGCTAACAAGTAATGGGAATTGACAAAAATTCCCATCCATGGGCACAAGGAATAATTTCAAGAGACACTTAGATTAATGAAACAGACATAGTTGTTACAAATATTTTCCTCCTCGTGTCTGGCTTTCCCTTCTTCCTTTTACTGTTAATTTTTTCCCTTTAGAGATGACATTCCATAGCCCCCCATTCAGCGAGGTATAGCCATGTCACTGAGTTGAGGTCCTTGAGATACACACAATGACAATGTCCTGGTAAGTTCTAGGGTAAGGTGGATTGACCTTCTCTTCAATCTTTCCTGCTGGATAGGAAATGACAATTGATGATAGAAAATACTGATAGAGTGACCCTGGAAGTTCAGACCTGGACTGCTCATTTTGTCAAGCTCACTTTAACCATCACCTGGTTGGGAAATAAAATTCTATCTTAATTCAGGCAAGTTGATTCAGAGCCCCCATTTTGCAAGAACTTAACCTATCTCTGACTAACACACTGGCAATTATAGGTGAGGGAGAAGTCAAAGACATAAATCTGGACTATCTGTAAAATATCTGGATTCAGCCATATAACCATTAAATGAAGTGCAGTGGTTGAAAAAGGGGGGAGATACTGGTTTTTAACATTACGTAGGAGGCAGCAAAAAATATTTAAAAACCTTAGAGCAAAAAATTATGTGGTCAAAGAGAAACTATAGGAAAAGAATCAGATGAACTGGCAGAGGGAGTGCCAAGATGCATATAATTCCCATCTACTGTTATCACTCTAAAATTGAACATGACAGTTTTGGCACAGTGTTTCCATTTTAGTGCATTTTGAAACTTATGGACTAAACCAGTTTTGTACTTGAAACCTTATATTTTATATAAAATTAAATTTTCATTTATATTACGGAACTGGGCTGGCAGTGGTCAGAAATGGAAATGGTCAATAAAAAGCAATACAGTTCTAAAAGCCTTTACTTAATGACTACAGATGGCAATGCACATTAAATATAATGTTCCTGTATTTATTAAATATTTTTCCAATGTTAACTCTAAGCCTTCACTGTGCTAATGCTAGGTGAACTGTGGGATTTTTTTTTTTTTTTAAGATTTATTTATTTACTTGCTTACTTGAGAAAGCATGAGCGGGAGGGGTGGAGGGAAAGGGAGACCATCTCAAGCAGACCCCACACTGAGCACTAAGCATGACACGGGGCTTTAACTCACAACTCTGAGATCACATCCTGAGCAGAAAACAAGGGTTGGATGCTTAACCAACTGCATCCTAGCACCCCTGAACTGTAGGTTTTTTGAGAGGGAAGAGACGACCATCTGTAACTGTAGAGAGTTCAGCATCTAATAAGGAGAAGAATCTGTAAACTAGAGGAGGTAGAATGAGTAGAAAAAAAAATGAAAGAATTTTCATAAATGGGGAAAATGTAAGTGAATACTCCAAGAACTTATAGCATAGAAGAGTCAGATTTCAGATGTATATATGGATATAGATATAAATAATATAATATAATATAGTAATTCTAGCCCAGATCATGAAAACTAAAGTTGCATAGGAATATAAAATGTTACTCTGAGTCAGAATCATGAGATCTGAAAGCAGTCTTACCGTAGTCTTATTGTAAAAGTAGGAAAAAAGATGTTTCATAGCAATATACGATGTTCTTTTGGTATACTAGGTAAAAAGCTGAAGTGTGTAATCACAAGCAAGCTGACTTCTCTTAAGAGCCAGAAAGGCACGTGGTGACCACACATATAATAGCAAAGGAGATTATGCTTGCATTTGCAAGATGCAGAAAGCTAAACTAGGGAGAAAAAAAAAAAATGTCTTAACAACATTTTAGACGGAGTGCCTATTTTCTTTTTTTTTTTTTTTTAGATTTTTTTAAGATTTTTTGTTTTTGTTTATTTATTTGACAGAGAGAGAAAGAGATCACAAGTAGGCAGAGAGGCAGGCAGAGAGGGAGGGGGAAGCAGGCTCCCCGCCAAGCAGAGAGCCCAATGTGGGGCTCGATCCCAGGACACTGAGATCATGACCTGAGTCAAAGGCAGAGGCTTAACCCACTGAGCCACCCAGGCGCCCCGAGGGAGTGCCTATTTTCTAATTAGCATGTAAAAAATATTTATAATAGGAGATATAATCACTTTGGTTTCCTGATGATTTAATCTGTTATTTATTTGAAGACAAACACATACAAAATATATATATATAATACATACATATTTATGCATAAACCTATATATACATGCATATAAATGTATTTTACATATATATATATTTAAATCACAAAGTAATTTACTTCTTATTCTACTTGGTTACACCTTCTTAATAATTCACTAGAAGTAATGAGAACTGGAAAGTTAAAAGTACTTCCCTATAATTTCTATCTGTTAGAAGAACCCAAGGCAAATTGACTAAATGTTGTACTCAATTCAGATGGGGTCTTACAATGTGATGGCAGTTCTACCTGACAGTCCCTTCCCAGAAATGAGTGGGCATTCTCTGACCTGCTCTTCTCATGTGACATCTGACTTGACAAAATCAATCTTAACTGGTGAGTTTGGTAGTGGTGGTCATGGTGGTGGGTGGGTGGGTTAGGAAATAGGTAGTGAAGGTTGTACCACACCTTTCTTTAACTAGGACTCAGATGTCACAGATTGGGGTTAGACTACTTTATGGGGTTAGCCCTTTGCTGCTGTAGTAACTCACTCACTCCAGAATCTTCAAAGACTACTTATTGCTTCTCTATAGTCAATTGCCTCTTTCTTGATTGAGTCCTCTAGTGATTTAAACAATATGAATACTAGTCAAATATTAAAATCACCTGCTACAGTCTTTACTGGGTGTGATTTGCAAATACGTATACTATATACACTATATACACTTCCATGCATTTGTAAACACAGTGTGGACCATAGTCATCAATAGATCAAAGGAGAAAAAAAGATCAAAGTAAGAGAGGAAAAACACTTGTGGGAATGCAACAGACTGACTGTGAAGAATTACCAAGGACAGCCTATGTGCTCAAGTATGATAAAATATAGGTAACAGTTACCACAGTTCAAAATATTGTTTCATGGTAAGAAACACTAAAAATGTACTTTTAAAAATCAGAATTAGATATTCATTATTGAGAAAGTGTTCCTGAACAGAGAGAATAGTGGTTTGATTTGTTCAGTTTCTCTAATTATTAATAATTATTTTTTACATATTGTTGAAAAATAAAGTAGTAAAATTTGCCTTCCTCCTCTTAGCACATCCCAAAGGTAACCATTTCATAATACATATGAATATGAAATCATCACACTGTACAACTTAAATACCTACAATTTTGTCAATTATATCTCAAATAAGAAAATTATTTTTAATGTACTACAAAGGAGAAGCCCTCATGCTAAAGGTATGCTGACTGTTTAGGTAATACAACCAGGGTGCATCATAAATCTAAGGAAAGTACTGAGAAAGTATTCTTTAAAGAAGAATACTCCATGCCTTTTAAAGTAATGAAATACTTTACTTGCAGTAGGCATAGAAACCAATTGTTCGTTTACTAACTAATAGCAGTAAAAGTTGATAGACTCTCAGGGGGCTTTATTCCTCTGTAGCCTCTAAGTGGCAGGAAAAATCCCCCCCCCCATCAGCCATTACCTCTCAAATAATCTGTATACTCTACTAAGATGAAACCTCAACTCAAATGAGAAAAGGCAATAAAAAGAAAAAAAAAAGGTTAAGAAAGGCTATTGTACTATCCAATATATCCAAATCAGGCATTTTAAAATTCAACTTCTAATTTGAGGGTTGCTGAGACGCATAAGTCTGTATTTTACATTTTCACAACACTTAACGTGTTCTTTAAGGTTGATTTTTTTAAAGTCAAATTGTAAGACTTTTTTATTGTTTTCAGTATATCTAAAGGGTATTAAAAATTAGTTAAGGAATCAGTGCAAACTGAAGTTGATTATGGGTTTTGCAAGAAGAATGGCAAGCATCTCTTGAAACAATGTTCAAAATGATCCCCAGGTTGTCATTCGTCTGTTTTGTAAGATGATGAGGCTGTGGTTATGATTTTCTCCAATAGTCTTTTTTTTTTTTTAAGATTTTTATTTATTTATTTGACAGAGATCACAAGTAGGCAGAGAGACCAACAGAGAGAGGAGGAAGCAGGCTCCCCGCAGAGCAGAGAGCCCGACGTGGGGCTTGATCCCAGCACCCTGAGATCCTGACCTGAGTGAAGGCAGAGGCTTTAACCCACTGAGACACCCAGGCACCCCTCCAATAGTCTTTTTTTGGGGGAGTTTAGGTTCACAGAGAAATGAGAGGACGGTACAGAAATTTCCTGTATACCCCATGCTACCATAAAAGCATAACCTCCCCATTAGGAATGCTCCCTACCAGAGTGCTCCATTTGTTACAGTAGATGAATCTACACTGAAACCTCATAATTACTTAAAGTCTATAGTTTACCTTAGAGTTCATTCTTGGGGGTGTATTTTCTATGGGTTTGAGCAAAGGTATAATGATATATATCAACCATTCTACAAACACAAGGAGTATTTTCACTGCCCCCAAAATTTTCTGTGCTGTACCTGTTCATCCCTCCTCTCACCCTCTACCTCCACTCCCAGGTATTTTTATTGAACAATAAATTTAATCAGAAGCATTTGAATGTCAGCAGATGGGTACAGTTCTGATTTTATTACATGAGTTATTTGAAATTAGCATGGCCATCATTGCCATGTACACTTTTATTACACGGCTTCCAACATACAGTATCTTTTTTTTTGTCATTTTTAATTACCATATGTACTTCGGAGAAGTCATAGTAGTTGAGATTGATAAAGGCATTATATCATTTATTATCAATTACTTCATTGGTTTCCAAATTCCATATTCATTTATTACATGATTAAGGCAAGCATGAATTGCCTTAATTGACTTATAAAACACAAATATTTGAAATATGCAATATATGGACCACTTGATTCAGAAGCTAATGAATTTGTTTTCTTATAATGATCTAGATTTTCAATTCTCCTCATAGGCATGCATACATTTATACATGTAAGAATGGAGTGAAGGAATTCCTTACACCTGCTCTTGGTAAAGGTAGTATCCCACAATTGTTCCACTGGGGAATCTGGAGTTCTTGATTTTATCACCACTCAACAGAACTAAAAAGGTAGTAAATGTGATGTAACCAGTGTATCTATTAAATATATCTTGTTGAAAGTTTTTTGTTTGTTCGCTTTATTTTAAAAATCATAAAATTATACTCTGAACATAGTCATTCTGGATCTATCTACTATACTTACTTTTAAATGAGTTGACTTCTCTGTATCTTCAAGTTAAATTTTTATTTTTCCTAAGATGTAGTAGTTAGAATGTCCACAGGACTTTTTATACTAATTTGCAAAAGGACAGGTTTTCTGTGTATATACTGACATTCTGTACACTTTAAAGGGCAACAAAACTTTGTTCAAAGAGCATTGTTAGTATAAAGTGGTCAAAATTATTTGAAGTTTCTTCTGTGTTAAGTTTGGCTTTGGTTTAATTATTTCTCTGTGATTTATACTGAGGAAATTGAGAAAATGAGTCATCAATGGCAGTGTTTCCTATGTTCATCTACTCTTATATAATACTTCCTTTCCATGTTCCTGATTCCTAAAGCTTTATTATACATAGTATATAGTTATATATTTAAATTGCATATAATATATAAAAAGTACATCTATCTTAAAAACCATTCAGTTAAAATATAATGATGGATTGCATTTTCAAATATTATTCAAAGTAGTTTTCAAATATAATTGAAAAGAAGATATAGTTCAAACTTCCATTAAGGAATTACTTGTAAAATAATATTGCTTGTGTAAAATAGTCACACACAAAAAGTAAAGACTAATTCTAGTCTTGGTTATGCTTAGGTATTTCTAACCTTTTTTGTAAATAAAATTAACTACTTCTTTAGGAGAGAAAAGTAGACATAAGTACTTCAGTTAAATTATTTCTAAAAGAAGAGATTGATATCTTTGTTTCCTTGTCTTTGTAAAACTAAGTATGCAAATCCATTACTTAAGATATCAATGCTGATGCAGAACATTTAAAGGTAGATTCATGCAACACAAACACTTCAAGCAATGCCTCATCACCTTGGGCTTCCAGGTGAAAATGAAAAAAAAAAATAAATAAAGCCATAATCTTAAAAAATAAAGAATTAAAAAAAGCTAATGATTCCCAAGAAGGGAAAAATAATCTGTACATTAGCAGTGAGGTGAAGGGTCTAAATACAGATTCTGCATTCTGAGTTGAGATGTTACACTATCACCATACATTTTATCATGTTAAGAATAAGCAACAGGTGGTTAAAAGGGTGGAAAAAAGATAACACTTATCTTCTCCATGCCCTCCAAAATCTCTTTACAAAAACATAATTATCTTAATAAGTGGTAATGCTAAAACCTGATATAATTTTAAATAGATAATTTATTATATTTTCATTATTACATGTCCTTCAAAACAAGTATTTGCTAAAAATATTTCAGTAAATCCTTTATTTAAATTTAACATATACTTTTAATGGTCCCCCCACCCCCGCCCTGCACCAGAGATCAACTAAGGATAACTGAAAGTACTATAACAATAAAATGATCTATTCTGTGTCTGTATAAGTTGGATGAATGATTCCTAGAATATTTAATTATTTCAGGCAACACACCTTGCCTCCATAGTTTTAATCAAACACACTTACAAACTGTTCAAGCATAACTGGTTGCCTTTAAAAATGCAATAAATGAATTTGAATAAAGTCAGAGTACAGGAAGATCGAAGGCTTAAAATATATTTTGGGGAAGAAAGCCTAACATTTATTTTAAAAGATTTTCAAGCAGCCATCAATAAATAAAATGTCATTATGTGAAGCACTGTTCAAATAATGACAAAATCTTCATTTTTTTTTTCCCAAATGAGGATATGATAAGCAGAAATCCTTCTCCAGGTTTAGAAATATCTCATTTGCTTGCTTGCTTTTTTGATTGTATTCAATATTAGCATAAACTTTAAAAAATGTGTAAAGGATTTTGGTTAACACTCAAATGATTTGAAGCTTTGTTCGTAAAACATGTAAGACAGAGTCCTCCATTAAGTATTATCATTATCATTACCATTTTTCACCCCTGTACCCATACCTAGTATCTATGAGTTACATTTAATTTTGAAGTGAAAATCAGCGTCTCTTCAGGAATCCCTCTGCCAGAAACAGCTACGTGTTTTGCCTCTTCAGTTGACTCATGTGAGGGGTGTTGGGAGCAGGGGATAGAGGAGCCAAGATGAAAACTAATCTAAGCTTCCACTTATTTTCCCAAATCGTGACAGAGTGTGAGCTGATGAAAGAAGTTAACTCATGTCTACGTAGGGCAGTGCAGATGGACTCCAGGAGAAATTCTCTCAAATGTCACCATAAAGGTTGGCAGGGTGTCTGTGAATCACTCTCGCTTCCTTTCGGGCCTCCCGGGTTTTAAAAGGTGGGCTGGGGGTGGGGGCGGTAATCCGGGGCCCGGGCCGCCACCTCGCTGGGACAGCCAAGTTGAAAGCTGGGAGGTGAACCGCGCTTCTCCGGCCCGCAGCTCTTCCCCGGCTCCATTCAGATCAGGTGGGAAAAATGACTGGAAGTCACCCCCAGCGACTCCAAGGCAAACAAACGTCTCAACACCTGCCTCGTTCTTAATAACCCTTGAGGACACACCCCGGGGGAGTCTACAGTTTAACCCTTTCAGAGCCACCCCCTACGGAAGTCGCCCCGCCACGACCCCCTTCACCGGGCGGATTTTCCGGCAGGGATGCAATCCGGAATAAAACCGTATCGAATGCGCTACAAACATGCTCTGTGTTAAAGTTAATGCCGGAGCACAAATCTGATCAGCAATTTGATGGGATCAAGCGCAGTTCAACTTCTGCCCGCTGCTGCGCCCAAACCACCTCCCACCCCTGGGAGAGCCGGCATTTAGAAATCTTACATCTTCCTCCCTCCTCCCTCAAATTCCTTAATGGACCATTAGTAACGGGATCGATCCTAGTTGCTTGAGTGGCAATCCATCGCCAAGGCGCATCTATCTGCCGTGTTTACTACTGCCAGAAACACCATTCAAAAGTTGAGAAGGTAGAGCCAAGCACTTTGGAAACCTTTGGGGGCCGAGGGAGGTGGGGAGGAACGCGGGAGACGAGGAGGCAGGAGGCAGGAGGGCACCTGGTGAGATCTTAACTCCAGGGCAGCCAGCAAGCAGCCTCTCCCGAGCACTAGCCGGGAGGGGTCATCGCCACCGCCAACTTCCCCCACCCCGAGCGCCGCCCGGCTCCCCGCGCCCCTGTCCTCGGAAAATCGAGCCCGCCGCCCACCCACCCGCAGCCGCCGCGGCCCCCGCCTGGGAGCAGCGCGCTCTTGCGTCCGGGGATGGGGATGCGCAGCACTTACGTCTCGGAATTTGTTCCACTGTCCGACTTCCTTGTCATACTGAGAGATCGTGGTGAGCCATTGTTTATCGTCCAGAAAATTACCGCCGTCCGACCGCCCCCCGGCCGCAGCCACCGCCGCCGCAGCGGCGAGAGCCTGACTGCACCAAGCGGCTGCACACACACACAATACGGCTGACACCTTGAGCATCTGGGAAAGGAGACACAACCGGGGGGCGGGGAGGGGGGCAGTGTCAAACAAGGGGTAAGAAGACCGGGAAACCCGGGAATACATGCATCAGCGACGACAGGGGTAGAGGGAGGAGGAGACAAGCAGGGACGGGGTGCCCCCTCCCCGGAGGTTTTACCCCCAAACCCGGGCGCTCACACACGCGCAGACCCGCAGACCCGGGGGAGGAGAGGGGGTATAAGGGAGGAAGCCCCAGCTGCGGCACCCCGCGCGGACAGAAGAATGCTTCCAGGCACATCACCTTGTTGTGAGCTTGCACTGAGCTCGCAGCTCCTGCTGGAAACGCAGCCCGGCTCTGCCAACTCGCCGCTTTCAGGAGCTGCTGCACGCGCCGCTGTCTGGAGCGGTCCACTCAGCTCTCTGCGCCAGGCGCGCTCCCCGCATCTCCACCTCCCCCCGCGCGCTCTTCTCTCGTTTACTCCCCTGGCTTCACCCCTCCCTCCCCCAGCTCCTTTTTTAATTTTTTTCCTCTCCCTTTCCCACCTCCTCCTATCCCACCTTCCTCTCTCTGGATCTGAGCTGCAGTCGAGTCCGGATGCGACGCTCGGCTGAAGGCAGAGGATGCGGTAGCTGCTCGCCTAGGAATCCTTATCTGCTTTATAACCTCTCCCCTCCAGAAGAGGTTCTCATCTTCGCGAGACTGCCTGAACATTCTCTCTGCTCCAGGACTGATTTAACACAAAATAGCTGTAGCTCTCTTAGTTGTCTCTGGTCTGCGATTTCAAAGCTGGTCACTCAGACGTGGGAAATGAGATCTGAAGAAAACTTTATGCATCGCCAAGTCACGAATCCCTTGGAGTTTAAGTCCTGTAAACCTCTTGGACTGAGCTCCACCCTAAGACAGAGCCATATCTGTAGGGTCTTGGGAGATGCTTAATGCCGAAAATTAAAGAATGTTTGAGTGAATTCTGGATTATAACATAGTGCAGACTTTCACGTTAAGGAGTGGAAGTTCTTTTCTTTTCGACGGAGAATCATTACTAGGTAGGAAGTTTGAGTACACCTAAATTTTCCGCAGCCGTAGATAATTTCCCCTTAAAAACTCCTTGACAACTGTATTTTATGCTCTAAGATCATAATCAAAAACTTTAAAACCCTAATCTATGTCTCCCTACTGAAAAAATGGGAGAAGAACATTTTCGAGACAGAACACTAATTTTGCTCTCCATACCTCCATTTATGACAAAATACTTGGCTTTTCATTGTTTCTCCACATATTCAGAATAAGCTGGAAGGAAATCAATAATTACCCCCGGTAAACAGAGTCTAATGAAGAGAATCTCTCCCAAAGACTGGAAGGATTTAGGTGAAGTGAATATTATATGTAAATCAGGAGATCTATGGAGACTAAAAGACCACAGTAAGACTATGCATCTCTGAATTTATTAGAGGTTATTTCAGCTAAAACTGTATCTCCTAAAGCTATGACCTTTGAAAATTTTATGTAGTTTCCAAAACTTGAGGAGATAGTTAAATAGCAGCAGTACCTTCCACTTCTATTTTCTATTTCGATCTCATATAACATTTGTGTAACACTTTTCAAACTATATTAAAATAGGAATCAAAAAGCATGATTAATATTGATTTCTATCTTTTGTAAATATAGGACTTAAAATTAATATATAATACATAAATGAAAGGGAAAAAAGATATTTTCCTCAAATGCCACTCTTTCCACTCTGATGATGGGGGAGAAAACGAGAATCTACAATTGCAATCCATAGACACCCTGATTGAGGTAAACTCACATTAGATAACTTTAGAAACATTGATGTATACTAATTCTCCAATTATGTTTATTTCAGTTTTGTCACAGCTGGCTATGTCATATATTTCAGGATATTCTGAAGCACTCTCTTGCTTAGGACATCCTTTAGACAACCATTGGTAGGTCCACCCTCCACTAAACCCTCTTTCTGTCCCCATCCATCAACCCCCTATATCCCTATATTCACTTCTCTACCATAAAAGTTAAAGTATTTTACTCTCAATTCAATGAGAATCTTTTAACATGTTTAAAAACTTTATTCCTTTTTAAATTTAAATCTAATGGAAAAAGCACAAAAATTATGCCTTAGAGGAAACTATGATGGGCAGAAATTACAATTGTTAAATTGAAAATTACCTTCTAGTCTTTGTAAATTAATTTTTAAAAATTTTTTAAAAATGTTTTAAAATGAAATATTTTATTTGCTATAAAATATTTGATGGGGGGGGCGGTGCCTGGGTGGCTCAGTGGGTTAAGCCTCTGCCTTCTGCACAGGTCATGATCCCAGAGTCCTGGGATCTAGCCCACATAGGGCTCCCGCCTGCTTCCACCCTCTATCTCTGCCTGCTGCTCTGCCTGCTTGTGATCTCTGTCTGTCAAATAAATAAATAAAAACCTTTAAATAAAAAAAAAATTGATGAGGGATGAAGTTCTAATACTCCTCCACCCCCCAATGTTATCATCTGCTATACATTTTAACGTAAATACGTATTTACCCCCCAAATGCATCTATTTCATTGCTGACACTAACATGTTCATAGAATCTCTTCGTATCTAGCTTTCACTGCTTGTTCTTATTTTGGGAGAAAAGCCTCTAATAGTGTATCAAACTCCACATCTGAGGGTAGAGCAGGATTTACCAACAAACTGCAAGTTTGAAATGCTATAAATCAAAAGAAAGAGAATGAGTGAATTTGTGCTGGTCAGGTATGGTTCAGTTCATCTACTATTACTGGCAGAGCTCCTTAAACCTCTACCATGCTTCTAAAGCCATGCCGTTGTTTCTGGGCAAGTTAGTAGTGAGAATAAAAGTCTACTAAGTGTGAGGGTTTGAGGTATTAATCACAGGGAAGTCTCCTTTCAGTTTCTCCATATTACTGAATGTTTGGGTCTTCAAAGAGCCTGCTTTCAAAATTTAAATAATCCTGAGAGAATTCACACTTCAGTTAACACCTTGGTTATCAGTTAACACCTCAATGGAGATTAATTGAAAACTTGTGGAGAGCAAAACACAGCAGGGAAGAATAGGGGAAGAGTATGAAGTGGGAGGTAATATATGGAAGGGGTAGTTAGGAACCTTACGAGTCAAAGTAGGTTGGCACAGAGGGGAGTAATTCACTGACTGCTATCCTGAGGCTGTACAGAATAGTTCAAATCATTGCATCTTCCATGTGCTAGGTACTTTACATCTGTGCTACCCTTTATTCCTCACAGTTTGCTCAGGATACCATAGTTAGTAAACACAAAGGAAGGATTTTTTGAGGGCCTATGAAGTCATCCAGAAACTGCTACCCGGTTTTTTTGAGAACTTTCATGGGAAATGGAAAAGCTAAAAAAAAACCAAAAAAACGAAATGGAGTGGGGTGTCTATGGTGGGCAGAATAAGACACTGACACCAGAAGTAAGTAGATAGAGTTTGGTTTTGTGTTTCTGATCATGCTTTACAAAATTGAAACTCACAGCAAGACACAGATATTCAGATTCCCAGTCCCTTTTCTGTCACTTCTGTCACTTCATGTCAAATAATTTTTCATATACATTATAAAAAGCCAATATTAAGCCCAGTCCAAGCTTGAACCTTACCTCTATGTTTGTTTCCTTCACCTTTTAACTCTTCTTCTGCTAAACATTAAGCTAATCAATTAACAAACATCTATTATCAAATATGTGCAAAATATTATACTAGAAATAATTTTTATATTAAATCTGTTTCTTCTCTAGGTTTACTTACCCTCATTTTTAGATCTGCTATAGTCTAGAACAATAAATACTAGGTGTATGATGACAAGGGATCCATTTATAACCATCTTTGAGATTGGGATCTATGAAGACCTTAATGGAACTCCGTATCTTTAAATTCACACACACACACACACACACACACACACACATACACACACAAACACACACTCTCCCTTTAGTTGCCTTTAGTAAGTTATCTTTCTTTCATAGCTGCTATAAAAGTATTACTTCTAACTATCCTGAGGCTGTACAGAATAGTTCAAATCATTGCATCTTCCATGTGCTAGGTAATTTACATCTGTGCTACCCTTTATTCCTCACAGTTTGCTCAGGATACCATAGTTAGTAAACACAAAGGAAGGATTTTTTGAGGGCCTATGAAGTCATCCAGAAAGATGATGCTTTTAAGTTTTCTCTCTCTATACAGAAACTTCTCCGTTTGGATCTTTTGCTTATGTTCTTCCATTCCACTGCCCCCATATCCTTCCTCTCCCACTTGTTGTGCATTCATTTAACTTTATTTCAGTAAGAGTGAGGACTCATCTCTTGGTAGTCAAAGAATGAAGGGATGGTTAAATCAGAGAGCTTGCTAAGCTAAGACAGAAGTCACTCTACTTTAATGCTGAGTAGCTTAGTCCCTGACTCGAATGATCTTGTCCACTCAGACCTCCAGTCTCAACAAAAGCAAGCCTGGAACCCAGCAGGCAATCTACCTGGTTGGCTGAGAAGAAAATAAACCAGGCTGCCTCCTTCTTCTTATGTCAGTGAAACAAAGCTTTGCCTTTCCTTTATAGCCAGCTGGTGAAGATAAGGAGAGATGGGCAGTAAGGGGCTGTTTAGAGTTTACGTAGTCACCAGAAGTTTGGGTTAAATGATAGATGAGTTATCCTAAAAGCACAATTTGGCTATGTCAAAATATTTCATTATAAGATAAGAGAAACAATACTTGATCTATAAAAGTCAGCCATCTAAGAGTGGTGCCTTGTGTCAAATCCAAGAACTTGAGCTCATGAGCTATGAGCCTGAATACAGCATATGAAAGACAAAAAAAAAAAAAAAAAAAAAAAGAAGCAAAACTCTGGGTATTAAAATTTCAGAAGGAAATTAAAGACCTGCCAAAATCATCATAAAAACATATCAGGAAAGAGCATTCTGTGTCCTCATTTTGGAATTTCATTTAACGAAACCTTAGATATCTTATACATCATCTGTGCCTGATTTAATAGAAAATAGCAGTAATTACTAAGATTTGCATTGGGGCATCAAAAGTAAACAATTTTTTTAAAACTAGAATGGAATTGTTAGAATACTATATAGTCTTTGTTTTTTGTTTGTTTTCAGAGACCAACCTCACTTAAGCTAACAGAAGATACCAGATATCTGATTTGATAAACAGGCCCACTTATGATTTATCTTAATCTAAAACATTTGGTAGATAAACAGACTTAAAAGCTGTAATGAATATGGGAAGCACATCAATCAGTTCAATTACTGTAACTCTTAAGAAGGCATTTTTCAACATTTAAATCAGAGGTTGAATCTGATTAAATTAATTGATTACTAAGTTGATGGTACTGGAAAGTGTCCAATAAGGCAATTAAAATTTGTTTTTACTTTATATTGAAAGATATTTCTTGACTATTTTAAGGAAAAATATAAATGATTATATTATAAATTATATTAATTATATATACAAGATACTGACACAAAATGGTTAAAATAAAATGTACAAGAATATTTAAACAGTAAACTCTACATATATGTTCAGAAATACACGTATTCTTATAGTTATGAAATTTTAAAATCTTCAAGTTAAAAGACTTTTAAGAATACCTCTGCTCTTTAGACAAATACATGCATGTTTTTTACAAATTGGTTTGACCTGCAGATTTATTAATATAGCAGCCTTTATATAAGAATGTATGTTGAATCAGAATGTTTTTTAGCCTGGTAGAGTATCAGCTATAGTTACAGTTTCTAAATCATGATATACAAAGAATCTTTTATGCTTATCTTTGTGAATTTTTGTTTGTTTAGTTATTTTTAGCTGACTAGTGCAAAACAGGCTTTACATATCATTCTTTATTATATTAGTATTGGTTACCTATTTTCAGAGGATAAAAAGTATCCCAAGTGATATTGCAAATCCTTTGTACTTAGTTCTGTCCTCTTGGATAAATGGGAATTTCACACTATGAGAAGCAGCTGTATTAAAAAAGAGAATGTTATGATTACTGTTCATATGTATGTGTCAAGCATCCCATACTCTACAGGATTGCTGAAACTAAAGAACATATTTAGTGAAAATTTATTTTATTTTTATTAATATTTTATTTATTTGACAGAGATCACAAGTAGATAGAGACAGGCAGAGAGAGAGAGAGAGGAGGAAGCAGGAGGAGGCTCTCTCTCATAAGCAGAGAGCCTGATGCGGGACTCGGTCCCAGGACCCTGGGATTATGATGTGAGCTGAAGGCAGAGGCCTTAACCCACTGAGCCACCCAGACTCACTATTTAGTGAAAATTTAAACAACAACATGAAACAATTTATAAGTAATACAAGTTCTTCCTCTCTTAAAGTTAAAAAGTTATTCTCTAGCTATTGACCTTAAAAATATTTATTGATTGGGCGCCTGGGTGGCTCAGTGGGTTAAGCCGCTGCCTTCGGCTCAGGTCATGATCTCAGGGTCCTGGGATCGAGTCCCGCATCGGGTTCTCTGCTCCGCGGGGAGCCTGCTTCCTCCTCTCTCTCTCTCTGCCTGCCTCTCTGCCTACTTGTGATCTCTCTGTGTCAAATGAATAAATAAAATCTTTAAAAATATATATATATATATTTATTGATTGCTCTCTAAATGTTAAGCGATACACTTGGAGGTGGATGCTAATGACATTTCCAATGACAGTTAGTATCCAAACATATAAGGCGCTTATAAACATCAATACTCCCCAAATTAATAATCCGATTAACAAAATGGGCAGAACACATGAACAGCCATTTCTCCACAGGACATTCAGATAGCCGATGAAAACATGAAAAGATGCTTGTCAGTAATCACCAGAAAAATGCAAATTGAAACTACAATGAGGTATCACCTCACACCCAACAGAATGGCTAAAATCAAAAACACAAAAAACAACAGGTGTGGCAAGGTTGTGGAGAAAAAAGAACATTCATGCGTGTACTATAGGTGGGAATGCAAATTGGTGCACCCAGTGTGGAAAACAGCATAGAGTTTCATCAAAATATTAAAAATGGAACTACTTTATGATCCAGCAATCACAGTACTGGGTACTTAAGCCAAAGAATTTAAGAACACTAATTCAAGGGATACATGCACCCCTATGTTTAAAGCAGGATTATTTACAATAGCCAAGATATGGAAGCAGCCTAACTGTCCGTTGGCTGATGAGCAGATGAAGATGTGTGTGGGTGTGTGTGGGTGTGTGTGTGGGTGTGTATAGATAGATAGACATAAATATATAGATATAGATACTATTCAGCCATAAAAAAGAATGTAATCTTGTCATTTGTAATGATACAGATGGAGTTAGAGAGCATAATGTTTAGTAAAATAAGTCAGTCAGAGGAGGAAAAATACAATATGATTTCACACATACATGGAATTTAAGAAACAAACCAAATAAGCAAAGGAGAAAAAATAAGAGAGAAACAAATCAAGAAACAGACTCTTAATTATAGAGAACAAACTGACGGGCATCAGAGGGAAGGTGGGCAGTGGGATGGTTTCAATAGATGATGAGCACAGAGTGATGTATGGAAGTGAAAGTCGAATGGAAGTTGAATTACTCTACAATACACCTGAACCTAATATAATATGAATGGTAACTAATTGGAATTAAAATTTAAAAAAATTAAATATATATATATATATTTTTTAAAATAAATTATAAAAATGTTAGTTGAGAGCTGCTTTAAAAAAAAAAAAAAAAGCCACATCTTCCTGCCAAGAATGGCAAGGAAAGCAATGAAAGAACATGGTTATTTATCTTGGAATATCATTTATTAAATTGATAACAATTCCTTTCTTTTTTTCTTTAAAGAGCTCAGATTCTGAATCTGTGCTTGATATATCTTTGGTCTTATTACATGGGTGATGAGAATAAAATGTGTGAAAAATAAAACTTCTCTAATGACAAAAAATATATATATATATATATATATATATATATATATATATATATATAGGCTGCTGCATGAACCCCATTTCACAAGAACTCAGATTGTTCCTGGAGAGAAAACACAAAAATTAATAATTTAACTAGATTGAATGTTAGGATAGGGATTATGTCAGTCGGGTCCTTTCCTAAACCCAAACCAGGACACTAAAATTTGAACTGTGATATATAAACAAAAAGTTTAGAGATAGGCTTGATCTCAGACAAATAGTTCAAACAAAACTATTGAAGACCACATTTCTCCGTCATGAGCCAACTTAATAACATGAAACTCCACCTCATCAAATTCATGTTTGTTCATGGTGTTAAAGAATGCTCAGGCATTTAGAAACTTCACATACTAGGGGTGCCTATGTAGCACAGTTGGTTAGGCATCAGACTCCTGCTTTTGGCTCAGGTCTTGATCTCAGGGTCATAATCTCAGGGTTGTGATCTCAGGATAGTGATCTCAGGGTAGTGAGATTGAGCTCCATGTGTGGCTCTTTGCTGAGCACAGAGTCCGCTAAAATTTCTCCCTCCTTCTTCCTTTGTCACTCCCCTCCTCACATACACTCTCTCTCTCTCAAATAAGTAAATAAATCTTAAAAAAAAATAAGGAAATCTCACATTCTTATACTAAAGATCTAAGGAAAGGGAGAGATTCTCTTCCTATAGCTCCTACACAAGTAAAGGGGAGTTCCCCCCACCCCCTTAGAAGCTTCAACATTTGCTTCTTTGAATCACATTAATTTTGACTTGGTTGCATACTCAATCCTGAAAAAATGCCCGTGCCAAGAAGGATCTAAGGTCCCAAGAATAATAGGAGTAGTGATACACAGCAGTCCCTATCAAATCTTTGATTTGTGAGGTGGGGAGTGACTAGTTCCCTGAAGGAAGGAAGGTCAGAGCATTGTTTCATAAATGGGCAGCAAATGTAGCATATTTACATCAAAGATTTGCAGGGTATACTGTGGGAGCAAAGAAATAGGCAATTTAAGGGATAAGAGTTATTAATCTTGAGGAATGACTTATTAGCCAGGAGAAGTGTGATATGAATATCATGCATTTTAGAGAAAAGAACACAGGTAAAATTAGAGAACTGTGAAAGTGCTGATGATGTTATTAGATATTTTATTCCACATCAAAGAATCACTAGTATTAGACACAAATAGAGTAGACAATGATGTCTAGAAAAATACCAAAGCAAAATATATTCTTTAAAAACACATGTTGCAAGTGTATTTCAAGATAATTTTAATAATATAAAATTCTTCCCTTAGCTGCATACAGTACTTTCCAGTGCTCACGGATACACAGATAATTCTCCTGTGAATCAAGAAAACACCTTTCTTATTTTTTAGTACATGAAGAAATAAAACATAACACATCAATAATGCACCTCCCCTTTTTTTCTTTTGTAGGAAAATTTTTTGCTCTTTTTTTTTTTTGAAATAAGCAACATTAATTAAAAAGATTTGCTGTACTAATAATGAAGCTCTGGATTGCAGTCAACAATACAGCTCAATTTGATTCAGGTTGTACTTTGAATTAAGAGTTGAGATATTTTTATTAACAAATTTTTTTTCCTTTGGGAGCTTTTTAAATTACAAATTTAATTTCTTTAATTGCATAGGACTAACTATTCAGTTTGTATATTTCATTATGGTTGTTTTGGTAGTTGGTGGTTTTTAAGGAATTGATAAATATCTTTTAAATTGTCAAATATATGAGTATAAAGTATTTTTTTGTTGTTCTCCTATTACCCTTTTAGTGGATGCAGGACATGTAGTTAGAGCCCTGATACTATGATTTGTTTCCTCTTCCAATTTTGTCAATCTTGATAGAGATTTATAATTTTTAATAATTTTTGAAGAAATTACTTTTTGTTTCATTTATTTTCTCTATTTTTGTTTTCAATTTTATTGATTTCTCTTCTTCACTATTTCCTTCCTTCTACTTATTTGAGTTTATTTTGCTAATTTCTTTTTCTAATATCTTAAGAAAAGAGATTTGATTATTAATTTAAGATCATTCTTCCTTCCTAAGTATTTAATGCTATTAATTTTCCTCTCTGCACTACTTTAGCTGCATCTCACATATTTTAATATGTTGTGATCATTTCCATTCAGTTCTATGCATAGTTTATTTCCTTTTAAACTTCCTCTTTGACTCAGCTATTGTTTACAAGTATATTGCTCAATTTCCAAACATTTGGAGATCTTCCTATTCTTTTTCTGCTAATAATTTCTGGTTTTATTCCATATTATCAGAGAAGATACTCTCTATGATTTTAGGTCTTTTAAACTTGTTGAGGCTTATTTTATGACCAAAGGTTTAGTCTATCTTGGTTTCTCTAAATATTACAACATACATATTTAACTTATGATAGTCTACTAATATGGAAGTCTTATCTCTTATCTATTTTATCTCAACAATGTATAGAAACCTTATTTCCATTTAGGTCCAAATATGCTCTCTACTTTTCAAATATAATTGTCTTAAGGATTTCATCCACATATATAGGAAACAACTTAGGTGATATTACAATTTTGCTACAACCATCAAATATGATTTAGGAAATGTGTGAGGAAAAAATAAATCTCTTGAGTTTACTACTTTTAGCCCAATTTCCAATGTTCTTATTTCTTTCTGAAGTCACAAGACTTATTATCATTTTATTTCTCTTTAGAAAACTTTCTTTAGCCATAATTCAAAGATGCTAGTGAAATTTCCTTTTAGTTTTCTTTCATCTGGGAATGTCTTTATTTCATATTCATTCCTGAAGTATTATTTCACCAGCTGTAGAATTCATGATTGACAGTTCTCTTCCTTCAGCACTTAAAAATTGTCATTATCCTCTGTCCTCCATGGTTCAGAAGTCCACTGTCATGTGAATTGTTCTGTATAAGTAGTATTGTCTCTCAAGCCAGTTTTAAACTTTCCTTCTTTTCTTTCTTTCTTTCTTTCTTTCTTTCTTTCTTTCTTTCTTTCTTTCTTTCTTTCTTTCTTGTGTTCATGGATTTAATTTCTTTAGATATATTATATTTAATGGTAACTCAGTCTCTTAAATCTGTAGGCATGTGTCTTTCACCATATTTGGGGAATATTCATCCATTATTTCTTCAAGTACCTATGTTGTCAGTGTCTCCTTCTCTGTCTTTTTCTTTAATGCAAATAAATGAAAGCTAGTTCTTCTGTTATTGTTTCGCAGGTCACTGAGAGTCTAATTTTTTTGTCAATTTCTGATATTCAGATTAAGTAAATTCAAATTATGTTTTCACCAATTCTCAAGTTCATTGATTCTATTTTCTGTCATCTTCACTCTACTATTGAGCCCATCTAGTGAGTTTTTAATTTCAGTTATTATAGTTTTCAGTTATATAATTCTCATATTTCTATGTAGTTCTTCTTATAATTTCTATTTCCTTGATCTTCTATTTTCTCATTTGTTTCAAAAGGATTTGTAACTGTTTGTCAAAGCACTTTTAGGCTGTCATAATCCTTGTCAGATATTTCAAGCAACTGATTTATCTTGTGATTGGTATCTGTTAAATGTCTTTCTCATTTTGGATATTATATTATGATGGATTACAATTTAAATTTTAAGTAAACTATTCTCTGTTAAGTGATAGCCACAGTGTTAGGTATGTGTGTACATTCAACTTCTCATTTGGACACTGCCAAAACAACTACTTGAAAAATGGGGCACTAACTCATACTCACACTGCCTCTACAGGTGGTTGGGTTGGAAACTCAGCTTCTGCTAATATCTTCCAAGCAAAAGTGAAATTTCTCACTGCCTCTGAGTTTGGGATGTTGGGGATGGAAATAAGAGAAGTAGCTGAGTTCCATGCTGGACCCTTATGACATCTGTATAGAAATGAGTAGAAGGCTAATTGATACTTCTCTGCTCCTGTTAAGATGGAAGTTCAGCTACCCTGGAACCCACTGACACCAAGGAGGTGCTGATTAGCTCAGACTCACACTTCCTTGCCCAACCTCTTAATGTCTGTGGCGGTTAAAGCCCAGCACCATAGTGAAACTGAAGGGCTGCCATTTATATATTGAAACATGTTTGGCTGGAATAGGGCAGTTATTGCCAACAATACATTAAATTATTAGGCCACCCTTTTCAAGTCCTTTGGCTTGAGAAAATAAGATATTTGGGTGAGTTTTTGTCTGTTCCTAGTTAAAGCCTTCTATAGTGCCTTGACTGGGATATATGAGCAGCAATAAGGAACGAACCCAGAGGACTCGTCTTTATGTTCGTTTCCGAGTCTTGTGTCCATAGGCAATCCACCTTCTAATTTCCACCTCTCAGAGTCTTCTTAAGCTTATTTTTGGAGATATGTTCATGGTTTTTTCAGTTGTAAGAAAGAGGCATTGGGAGGAATGGGACTTCCCCCTCTTCAGAACTAGAAGTATCTCTCTCTCTTTTTTTTTTTTTTAGATTTTATTTATTTATTTATTTGACAGAGAGATCACAAGTAGGCAGAGAGGCAGGCAGAGAGGGGCAGGGGAAGCAGTCTCCCTGCTGAGCAGAGAGTCTGATGGGGGGCTTGATCCCAGGACCCTGGGATCGTAACCTGAGCTGAAGGCGAGGCTTTAACCCACTGAGCCACCCAGGCACCCCTCTTAATTGTTTTTTAATAATTAATTTATTGGCTCTCTGAATAGAGAATATTGGTTGCCTACACTAACATCCATTTTCATTGCCCCTCTTTGTAACAAAACCTTAAAGGTTAGTGAGGCATGTTGTCACAATTAATAAAAGATTGTGTTTTTCAGCCTCCTTTGCAGCTGAGGGAGCAACAGAGTTCTAGCCATCAAAGCCTAAATAGAAGCATTTCCTGAGACTTCCTTGAAATTTCCTTAAAAGGTAAAATTCTGCCAAGTATTCTTTTTCCTGCTGTTAAAATAAAGGCCTGGATGACTAGAGATCTATGAGCCATCTTGATCTTCAAAATGCAAGTCAGTTGTGGAAGATGGCAGAACAAAAAGATGAGAATGGTGGTTTTAAAATATGTCTGCAAATGTTTTGGTCTTAGTGACTCACGTCTTACAAATAGACCATGGAGGGATTGGTACTATGTGACTTCTGAGGCTAGATAATGAAAAGAATAATTTCCTTCTGGCTCCCTGGCTCACTCTGCCTGTCTCTTTCTGTCTTATTATCTACTTTATGAGAAGCTAGCCACCAAGTGGTGAGAATACTGAAGAGGTTTTCATAGAGAAGAACTAAGGCTCCTTGCAATTAGCTATGACTAATTTGCCAGGCATAGGAGTGAGCCATCTTGAAAGCAGATGCTCTAGCCCCAGTTAAGCTTTGGAATGATTGTAGTTCTGTCCAAGATTTTGACTGCAACTTCGTAAGGTTCTCTGAGCCCGAACTGGCTAGTCAGCCGCTCTTGAGTTCTTGATTTACAAAAAGTGTGAGAAGTAATAAATATTTCGTGTTTGACTGGAAGAACCAAGCTTCAAGGAAGCTATACAAGCAAGTTTTCAGCTTCTGTCATAGATAGGCAAGACTCCTAGAAAAGCTCCTCAAACAGAAAGTTGTTAAAAAACTATCATAAAATACGACAAATATCCTCCACATTTAGCATGAGGATCCAAGATACTACCTTAGAGATTATAATTAAAGTGATGATTTGACAGTTTTTTAGTTATTGCATGAGGCCAGGGCATAGCTGGAAAAAACATTTGGTATAAAAGATATTTGTAGGGAAAACTTGTGAAGTGGTAAGTCATACCTTTGACATAGTGTGTTTTCTGGAAAATGGAAAGAATTCCTCATGAAATTGTAAGAGATTAATTATGAATTGTATAAATTATAAGACATTGACTCTAAAAATGTAAAACTTGGGGTTGAAGAGGGATGTGTTATAAAATATAGGAAATACTTAACACTTTTGAAATGTGGATTCTTGAAAAAGAAAGATGCAAGTCCAGTCTCATTGTTTAATGTATGAGAAGTTGAAGTTCAGAGAATAACTATTATCTCAAATGGTAAAATTGATTAGGAACAGACTCCCTCAGGTGGTATATCCTTTCTGATAATAACAACAGAAAAAGCTTAGACAGAATTCTGTTTAATCATGATAGATTAAGTTTATGCACTTATCTCTGGCTCCTTAGGAAGTCTCAAAGATAATAATAAAGGAATAAACATGTTATATGTGATTTGCACAAAAAAGAATAGAAAAGAGGTGAGAGAAAACTGTACAGGTCAACAATTTTGTAAATCAGTGAAATGGTAAGCCTGAAATATTAATTTAGGGTCTTTGAATTTTATAGTCTATGGACACTCCATTACATTAAAAAGAAGTCATATAGTAAATAACCTTCTTTTAAGAGGTGTTCTGTTTTCAGGTGTGTCTTCTATTGTGTGTGAAAGTCAACAATTTCTTGGGTCTCCTTCCTTTTTTATAACTAGAGAATTAGATTAAGCAATGTATTTTCAAATAATAACTAAGAAATGTGTTTTATATTATGACACAGTATGCACACAATATACATACTTATATATACATACCTACTCACGTTTCACAAAACAACATACTTTACTGCATTGATAACACAATTCATATTACCTTGGTATTTTTTATATTATTCCTTCCATTGTATTTCATTGTGTTAAAGCAGAGATGACTATATAAATTTCATTACTCACTAATGGGTTTGACATGCAATTTTAAAAACACTAAGCTTGCTTTTTTTTTAAAACCTTAATCAAAGTGATGCATGCTCTAGTTTAAAAAGATAAATCATTTTACATGGCTTTTTATGAAAACTAGGCCCTTTTCTTCCTTGTCCTCATCTATTTTTCATTTTTATCCCTTTTAGCTTTTTAGTTTTGCTTTTACTTCCACATCTTTACATTATATTTGTTACTACTGTTTATTTCTCCACTGTTAGGTATTACTTATTGGTTTTCCTTGCTTCTTGCTCTTCTCTACCACATCCTCAACACACATAGACATACACACATACACACACACACACATTTTTTAATCATCCTTCCCATTATTCCAGTATAGGTGTATTGTAATTTTTGTTATATAAATACACAGGGGTGCCTAGGTGGCTCAGCTGGTTGACTGTCCTACTCTTGATTTCAGCTCAGATCATGATCACAGGGCCTTGTGATTGACCCTCACATTGGACTCCACACTCTGTGGGGAGTCTTGAGATTCTCTCCCCAACCCTGCCTGCCCCTCTCTAATTGTGCTTTCTCTAAAATAAGTAAATAAACCTTACAAAAAACATACAACTTTTCCCATCATCTGATGAAGTGAATTATTTTTACTGTTGAGCAGTTGAACCATGTAATAAATTGTAATTTCTTTTTTCTCCTTCTCTTTCTTTCTTTCCTTTTTTCTTCTTTTTTACATTGTTTTCTTGGAGTTAATAATTTTCTTATTTAACTTTTTTTTTTCAAATTTAACACTTTAAAATTTTTCACCAATTGTTTAAATCTTCTCTCAAGATGTCCAGAGAAAGGAGTTTCACCAGTTTTATCTTTCTGAAGAAATCTAATTTGATGTTATATGACTACTTCTGTCTGGATTGTTGGCCTTCTCTATAGGTACACAGATGTCATCCTGAGGTCAACTTTCATTACCATTCTGCAGAGCCCTAATGCCTCTCTCCTGTAATTAATCTTCCCTTTCCTACAACCTATGTCTTCCTCTTTCTTGGTGTTTGCTCATGTTTGGTGGAACACACTGTCTAATAGATTCCCTAATGAATGTACAAGGGAAATAAACAATCTGAGACTTCAAATGTTGAGTCTACCATCAACTGTGATCAATGGATTCTCTTGATATAGATTTAAAGTTTTAGATATTTATGATTCCGAATTTTTAAAGTATTTCCCCATTGGCTTTTATTGTATAGTGCTATTGTCTAAGTATGCATTCAAGATGATTCCTGATTACTTTGCATGTGATTTAATTTTTCTTCAGAAATATATCTTTGTAGTCTAAAATCTCATGGGGGAAATTCTTTGAGGGAGATCTATTTGATCCATTACACTGGGCCCTCCTTCATTCTTTCCTGTTTTATAAAGTTTTCTTGGCTTGTTTCATTAGTGATTTTTCTTTCTGTTTTTCTTGCTTCCTTTTCTGTAGAACTCCTTCAATTGGTATTTTTAACTTCCTAGACTTTTTTTTTTTAAGTCTTCACGTCTTTGGTTAATTTTTATTGATCTTTTGTATTTTTCTCTACTCTCAGAGAAAATAATATCCTTCATGAGAAGGTAATTTTCAAGTATTATATCAACATTCTTCTCTCTTCTTTCTTATTTCTGGTACTTTCCCCTGTTGCTTTTTTAGATTCTTACCTCTTTTAGGATGCATGAAAGGTAAAAACCTCACTTACAGGAAACAAAGTAATGTGAAATGGACCAGGGTGGAGTGAAGGACCTTAGTTCAGTATCCTTATGTTTGCTTAATCTCTCTGATTTCTTTTTTTTTTTTTTAAGATTTTATTTATTTATTTGACAGACAGAGATCACAAGTAGGCAGAGAGGTGGGGAGAGGTGGAGCAGGCTCCCTGCTGAGCAGAGAGCCCCATGTGGGTCTCGATCCCAGGACCCTGGGATCGTGACCCGAGCTGAAGGCAGAGACTTTAACCCACTGAACCACCCAGGCACCCCAATCTCTCTGTGGATACAACCCTCTTTACATCTGTGCTTGATGAGGTCATATCAGAGAACTTGTGTTTTACCATTTCTAAAAAATAAACCACCCTTTCTTTCAAGGATGAGAGAAGGGAAATTTGAGTAGGGAAAGGAACAACAGGTCTGAATACTTCCTAAATGAAATTTCATCAGTCCTCTTTTAACTTCTATTTTTTTACCTCTATGTGAAGAGGTAGCTAGGTACCACTAATTTTGGAGTTTCCTGGGAAATATGCAGTATTATTATACTTTATGTTTTGCTTTCTTATATATCTTCAAAGGATTCTGTGTTCTTGGGTCTTATCACTTTTCCTTGACCTTCTAACTTTCATCATTGTTTTGTGGCTGATGTTATCTCTTTGTTTTTCCCTTGTTGGTTTATGCATCTTTAAAAATTCCTTCATTTTTATGGTGGTTTCAAGAAAAGGTGAAAGTTCTACTGGGTATTTACCCCAAAGATACAGATGTAGTGGAATGAAAGGCCACCTGTACCCCAGTGTTCATAACAACAATTGTCACAGTTGCCAAACTGTGAAAGGAAACAAGATGCCCTTCAACAGACAAATAGATAAAGAAGATATGATCCATATATACAATGGAATATTATGTCTCCATCAGAAAGGATGAATACCCAACTTTTGTATCAATATGGATGGGACTGGAAGAGAATTTGCTGAGTGATATAAATCTAGCAGAGAGTGTCAATTATCATATGGTTTCACTTACTTGTGGAGCATAAGGAATAACATGGAGGACATTGGTATATGGAGAAGAGAAGTGAGTTGGGGGAAATCAGAGTGGGAGAAAAACCGTGAGAGACTGTGGACTCTGAGAAACAAACAGAGGGTTTTGGAGGGGAGAGGGATGGACTGTTGGGTGAGCCTGGTGGTGGGTATTATGGAGGGCAAGTATTTCATGGAGCACTGGGTGTGGTGCATAAAGAATGAATTCTGGAACACTGAAAAGAAAGAAAAGAGAAAAGAAAAGAAAAGGTGAAAGTTAACATTTTTATTTATTTTGCCATGTTTCTGGAAGTCTTCAATCAATCTAAAATTATTTTTAATAAAGTGAAAGATTTGGAGAACTTTGAGTTTGAATCTTGTTTCCATTTTTAAAATTATTTCAAAACTTATTTATTAGTTTATGAAGAGAAAATTCTTTTTTATTCCCCAGAAATAATTATAAAACTATTTGATGTTTCACATTGTCAACATTAAAACTGAGATCTCAGTTTAGATTTAAAAATAAGGACAAACTCACATGGAAGACAGTGTGGAAAGTTTAGAAGGTTGTCTGTTAGAGCCAAGTGTTTAGTATATAATATCAACCCTGAATTAAGCCTGGCTTTCTCACCTTACAATAGGAAAGTGTACTTTTATTAGATATTTAGTAGTAAAATGATACTTTCTGATACATTTAATGAAAAATCCTTTACTATGAGAGAGGATCCTTGCCTTCAAAATAGATTTTAAAAATCTCTCTAACTTAAACTTAATGCAGAACAAAAGGAAACCACATTGAGAATTTTAATATTAAGAATTTATTAAGGGATGCCTGGGTGGCTCAGTCAGTTGAGCATCTGACTTTGGCTCAGGTCATGATCTCACGGTCCTGGCATTGAGCCCCATGTTGGACTCCTTGTTCAGTGGAGAGACTGCTTCTCCTTGTCCCTCTGCCTTGCACTCCCCCTGCTTGTGCTCTCTCTCTCTGTCAAATAAATAAATAAAATCTTTAAAAAGAAAAAAGAAAAAATTAAGAGAACCAGTTAAAATTACATAACATCACAAGTGTACGATAAGAAAATAGATAACTTCTGCTGTGAGATTTCAGGTAGGTATGATTCACTGCTACTGCTGCTAGTGAGCTTTTTGATATTTGTATCATTATCACAAATAACTCGCTTTTTATGATACTAGCATCATCAGACTTTTATATCTTGGCTTAGATGGAAATTAACTCAAAACAGATCTTTGAATTCATGAATTATAATCAAGAAAAATAGTTCATTAAATTTAAACAAAACAAAGGAAGAATGTATTTGCTTCAAGGGGCTAAAGGGATATGAGAGCAATAGACAGTGAATTTAGAATTCTAAACACATAGTTATTTCCAAAGCCAGACCAGTGCATATAAAAAATCATAATGAGTAAATAAAAGTATGGAATATTTAACATCTTTCTATGTGGAAGTTGAGTATGACTTAAATAATTGGTAGATTCACATTGGAAGGGTTTGGATATGGTAGGAATTTAGTTTTGTGCTTTTGATGGAGGGAGAGAATTTGTCTTTCATAGCCACAATATTACAGACTACAGTTTTAACAAGCATATATACTTAAGTCAATATTTATGGATGAATGACATTTTAAAATATATTTAATGTTACTCTAATTGTTTAATGATAATTATATTCCCTATATTCATAAAGCTCCATGTGGTAGCTTTTTAAATATAGTCCTGTCCTCAGTATTTGTGCAGTCTAGGGGAAAGAGTACAAATGGTGGCCCACATATTATATGTCTAAACATTTAAAAGTTAGTAAGTTATGCCCATCCCACTCCATATCCTCATCCAAGATCCCACCCAAATCTGGTTCCTGGAGATTGTCCCTATGGGATCTAGGCTAGAAGAGCCACATTCTGTTAGCTGAAACTTCCTGGTCACCTGAGTAATAGCACTGGTTAGAGCAGAGTACAGCTCAGCCCAGATCTAGTCCTTCTGGGAAGTGACTGCCCTACCTGGACTCGGATAGCAACTGAACCCATTCACTGCAAATTAAAAAAATTAAGGCTTATCTATGATATTCACCGTTAAAGTAGAAATAAGAGAACTTAAAAAAAAAGTCACTCTTCACAAATTATGAAGTAGAGGAAAAAACAAAGATTCTATAATTTAAAAGAAAAACAAAATGAAAAAGTCAACCAAGTTTTGAAAATTAAAAAAAAAAAGTTAAAATTAAATAACAGGATTGAGGTCAACTATCGGTTAATTGGGATATGCTCAACTTTTTTTTTTTTTTTTTTAAGATGATCATAGTTGATCAAGAAATAGAACCAGGGAGCCTGGGTGGCTCAGTCATTAAGCGTCTGCCTTTGGCTCAGGTCATGATCCCAGGGTCCTGGGATCAAGGCCCCCTGCATCAGGCTTCCTGCTCAGCAGGGAGTCTGCTTCTCCCTCTCCCACTCCCCCTGCTTGTGTTTCCTCTCTCACTGTCTGTCTCTCTGTCAAATAAATAAATAAAATATTTTTAAAAAATAAATAAAACCAAGCTATCAACAACATACAGGAGATTATCAAACAGAAAGTAGTTTAAAATGGTTGACATTAAAATGTGAAGATCTGGTAGATATAAGGGAAAGAAAGCAGAGGTTGATATAGTAATATCAAATAAAGTCAAAGTCAATGGAGTATGTTTTAAAAAGTATGTAAAGCTAAGAAGATTGAGAATGATGATGGGAATATCTAATGCTATCAGAATTACTGTAACAAATATGCATATAATTATATCAAATAATATCATATCGAATTTGTAAACAATAAAGACTATATATATGAGGTTAATATAAATTTAATAATGATGAAATATTAACTCATATTTCTTAACCCAAAGAGGCAAACACAAGGATATGAAAAAGCTGAATCATACAATTTTAAGCAGGTGAAAAAAATTATAGAACCAAGCTTGACTAAATGTATGTTAGAACCCTGAACTAACAGTGTCTTTATCTAACTAGTATAGTAGTACATCATAAAATCCCAAACATAGGCATGTCTATCCAAACAACTCCATATTAATTAGATACTTGAACATCCTCAAGCTCTCTGAAAAATTTGAGGAGAGTGACTCTCATGCTAAGATGACTATTAAAGTTCCAGACATCATATTCAAAGTAGAATTAAGGAAGGAAAAAAGAAGAGTCTATTCTCTCTCTCTAAAACAACTTCCTAAATTTTTCTGGGCAATAAGCCATTTTCTCCATCAAGCTCATATACAGCTACTCATAACCTAGCAATTAGCTAATAGACATGCTATCTGCGCTCAATACTTCCAATGTATAATGGTGGATGAGCAACAGAATAATTAAATAAAAAGTCCCATTTGTAAAAAGGAAACAAACACAACAGTTATTGATCAAAAGAGTTAGTGCATCAGGAATTGCCAACACTAGAATTCTTCCCTTAAGGAGGAACTGATTTGATTAGTCAATATGACTATCCTCGTCTCTTATGTGGGGAAAAATCTTGTTTGTTTTCCCCCAAGGTTCTTCCCTCTGCCAGGTTATTTCTTGTCTCTTACCTTCTACAGCCACCAGTAAGGCAATAATTTAAACTGAAAATGTTTGGAGCCCAGTAGAATGTTTAAGGGAATGACCATCATAGGCTACTTGCTAGAGAAGGAGCTTTCTTAAAGTAGTATATTTCTTAGCTATTTCTTTTCCTTAGATGCACATACAAGTAAATAAAGCCCAAGGATCTTATATATCTATCATCTATCATCTATCTATCTCTTTAAGGATTTATTTATTTTATTTTATTTGAGAGAGAGAGTCCACACAAGTAAGGGGGAGGGGAAAGGGAAGAGAATCCTTAAGTGAACTCCCCACTCAGCATGAAGCCCAACATGGGGCTCCATCCTAGAACCCCAAGATCATGACCTGAGCCAAAACCAAGAGTCAGGCATTCAACTGATTGAGCCACCCAGGCACTCCTTGATATATATTTTAAATATAAACTTTATTATCATTATTTGTTCTTCTTATTTGTCTTTGTCTTTTAAATATTGGTCATCACTTTAAGACCATTTGTCATAACAACTTTCAAGGAGAGCTTGATTTTATTGTTGTCAGAGAAATGTCTTCAGAAAGAATCTGAAAAAGACATGAAGTTATAGTCTTCATTTCTGCTAAGACAGCTGTTGCATTGCAATTTGTAATTAGTTCCTTTTGTGGACTGGAAGTATCTAGGCTTTTCAAATCTGTGAGGCTCCACATCATCAGAATCTCAGTCAAACTGATTTCTGACTGCAGTCAGAAAGCTGGAAAATTACCTGTAAAATGGTTAGATTAGAAAAAAAAAAGAAAAGTTTGTCAAAAGAAGATACCCATAAACTTTAGTGTATGCCTTTGAAAAATAAACTTATAACAAAGTAAGCAGGAAAATTTATGAACAAACAAAAAAGAACAAAGGTCCATGGAAACCTATTGAAAAATCAAGAAAAAAAAATCTTTAAAAATACTAACTTATTAAATGAGGAAATTGATAAATAGCTTTGATAAATGGTTGGGTAAAGTGAAAAACTATTGAGTCACCTAACCAAAAAAAAAATGATCCCCCAAATTTGGCTCCTGATTGGAGAAATAACTACATATTCTGAAGGAAACATGTTAATAATAAAAACATGTCTTACACAATTGTGGGTAAATCAATTTAAAATTTTGGAAGAACCTGAGGATTTTCAATAAAAATATAATTCATCCGTGTTGACCATAGAAAAGATAAAACAAACTACACTAAAAGTGCTGACAATCATAAATGCAATTGAGAAAAATTACTAGGCTCAGCTCCTTACATAGATGAAATTTTACTAAGGTTTTTTTCTAGAAACAGATGATTTTGAAGCTATTTAAATTGTCTGAGAGTTAGAGAAAGAAATCTTGTGAAAACCAAAAGAACTCTGGTTTTAAGATCGAAAACCTCCCTCATCAAATCAGAAAGTATTTTAGATGTGTTAAACATTCTAAATCATGGAAAGAGAATCTTTACTTAAAAAAGTATCAACTTCATAATCTTTGAATGGGCGAATATGTTATTAAGCTAACCAAAAGCACTAAAAACAAAAACTAAGGGGTGCCTGGGTGGCTCAGTCATTTAAGTGTCTGCCTTCAGTTCAGATCAAAATCCTGGGATCCTAAGATCAAGCACTGGCAGGGGGCTAGCTTCCTGCTCCCCAGGCAATCTGCTTGTCCCTCTCTCACTTTGCCTCTCCTCCCCTCCCTTGCTCATGCTTTCACTTATTCACAGGCTCTCTCTTTCTCTCAAATAAATGAATAAAATCTTAAAAAAAGCAAAAACCCCCAAAATGATAAAACTGATTACATAAAAATGGAAGTAATTGTTATGCAAAACAGGCAAAATAAAATAGCAAACTGACAGAAAATAAATTTGACACATACCACATAGTGCTAATTCAATTTATTATACAAAAAATTACAAATCAGAAAAAATTATGAATAAAATGCTTTACAATCCAAAAAAAAAAATGCTTTACAATCTAATAGAAAAGCATACATTAAATTAAGAGGTGTAAAACAGAATTCAAGACATAGTATAATTAAAAATTTATCATAGGTCTTAAATACCAAAAACGAACAAACACCGATAGAACTTGAACTTCAAGTTCATGGTATTTAAAAGCTATGACAATTTTTGAATTACTCTTATGCCTTGAATTCTAGCCCCAAATGTGCCATCAATGGTGCAGCTTAGGATAAGTCACTGATCCATCCTTTGGTGTCCTTAATCAATAAAATAACCAAAAAAAACCTAGGTATTTTCTTTTTTTTTAAATATTTTATTATTCATTTGACAGAGAGAGAGATCACAAGTAGGCAGAGAGGCAGGCAGAAAGAGGGAGAGGGAAACAGGCTCCCTGCTGAGCAGAGAACCCTATGCGGGGCTCAATTCCAGAACCCTGGGATCATGAACTGAGCTGAAGGCTGAGGCCTTAACCCATCGAGCCACTCAGGTGCCCCAAAACCTAGGTATTTTCTAAGGCTTTTTCCAAATCTAACATTCTATGATTTTAATTTGAAAAATATATATCTTACTTATTTTATATATATTTATATATATTTTATATTATATATATTTTATATAAAATTATAAATTTAATTTATAATATAAATTATAAAATAAATTTATATATAAATATCTATATTTTATATAATATATATTATATATAGATATAAAATCTCGCTTTTGAGGACATATTTCTCACAATTATATCCTCCTCTATTATTGTACAAATTGAAGGAGGTATATGAAACAGACAGAATGCTAATCCTAGTGGTGGAAATCCTCTTCTTCATGTGAATTGATCTTAAATCTAAGCGCAGACAGAAATGTTGTAGAATTGGCTTCTTCTCATTGTGAGCCTTCAATCAGTTCTCATGAAGTTACATGGGGGACATCACTTGTTATTGGAACAGGAATTAGTCTTTCTCCCGAAAAAGAACTGAAATTGAATTTTCCCCCTTACCTAAATATTATTAACCTCTTTTATATTATTAGATAGTCTTTCACATATAATTTTGAATGACTAGATAGTATTACATTGTATGGTTATAGTATAGTTAACTAATTACCCTTTATTATACATTTACATTCTTGCCAATCTTTTCTATAGTAACATAATTAAGTTCATTTTATCTCATGGCCATTTATTCTAGATAAAATTTAGAAACTTTGGAATTTTCTGCAATTATTAGTAATTATCTTGTGGCTATCTGACTATTCTTATGCCAATTAAGGTTCTTAATTTAATTGTATTGACCATAACCTGATAAGCACTTCATTGATAGAGATCTTTTTCTTAAAGAATTCTTGGTGATTTCTTAAGCTGTCTTACAGGATTGATTGAATTGTTCCAAATAGAAAATGTAAACAATGCCATGACCTTGTTGAGAGTTTATTTGCTGAAGATATGATGGAGTTTAATCTTTATGCTCAAAAGAGCAATACAAATGGACTGCTTTTGGGGGAGGGGCAATATTTCTGACATATTGCACCATTTATGTATAGTCACAACAGAAGAGTATGAATGTTTGAGAACTTAATTTGTTTTAATACCTTACACAATGTGTTTCAACATTTGAAAATTTTAAGTAAAAAAAAAGTGAATAAAATGCCCACTTAGATTAAGAGAAATTATTGCTTAAAAAAAAAAAAATGAAGTTGTTTGGGAATATAGACCCAATTCTAAAAACTACCTTATTACAACCCAAATCACTTCAGAAAATAAATAACCTAAAATTTCACTTGCTTTAAGTGTTTCTAAAAAAATAATTGTTATTCATCAAATCACCTCCGTAATAATATAATTATTCCTATTACTTTGATAAATATGTTTTTTAAAGATTTTATTTATATATTTGACAGACAGAGATCACAAGCAAGCAGACAGAGAGGAGCAAGCAGGCTTCCTGCTGAGCATAAAGCCCGATGTAGGTCTAGATCCCAGGACCCTGGGATCATGACCTGAGCAGAAGGCAGAGGCTTTAACCCACTGAGCCACCCAGGCACCTCTTTGATAAATATTTTTTAAAGTTAACAGATATGCTAAGCAAAAGCAAAGTGTGATAGACCATTCAAATTATCTAAATGTTGATCATAATTGTTGTGGTCTACCTGGTCATTGATTATTTTAGGAAATCAACTTTTATTTATTTATTTTTTAAAGATTTTATTTATTTGTCAGAGAGAGAGGGAGAGAGAAAGAGCACAGGCAGACAGAATGGCAGGCAGAGGCAGAGGGAGAAGCAAGCTCCCTGCCAAGCAAGGAGCCCGATGTGGGACTCGATCCCAGGACGCTGGGATCATGACCGAGCCAAAGGCAGCTGCTTAACCAACTGAGCCACCCAGGCATCCCAGGAAATCAACTTTTAATAAAAGAAATGCCTTGGGATGTCTGGGTGGCTCACTTGTTAAGCTTCTGCCTTTGGCTCAATTCACAATCCCAGGGCCCTAGGATTGAGCCTTGCATCCAGGTCCCTGCTCCCTGGGAAGCCTGCTTCTTTCTGTCAAATAAATAAATAATTTTTTTTTTTTAATAAATGCCTTTGTGACAGCTCATACATTGTTTTAAAATACCAGCTATAGGTTTCAGAATGACATTTTATCTTAAATTTTAAAAAGTAAGGCATAGGTAAGAAGTCAAATAAGAAATTTTGTAAAACTATGGTTACTTTTCCAGAGGATTCTGTTTAAATATCCCAAGTAGAAAATATAATATCATTTAAAATATTTAATCAATTGTTGCTGAATGCATGATGGAGGAGTCACCTTTTTACACTGAATATTACGTAAGTTTTTCACATGTTATATACATATTTCAAAAACTCACTGGAATACTATTAACTAGCTTTATGCTAAGCCAACAACAGCAACAAGAACACTTCATCAAAGACATGAATCCCTCACTTTAAGAACTATACAGTAAAGAAAGCTGCCTTGAAATGTTCTTAATGAATTATGACAGTGATGGCTGGACTTCCCTCTTCCTCCTCATCAGACTTGTTAGTTATTGCTCTGAACTTTTAACTTTATTTCTCAAATCCTTTTCTTTATTCAACTCATTGCAAACCTGCCTAGATCCTACCACTTCACTAAAATTAGTAACCTAGATTTCACATTATTTCCTCATATTCATAAACTACTGTATCTTTCTGCAGCATTTGACACAACAGAACATACTCAACCTTGACTCTTATAAAACCAATCTGTTCTGTTTCTTCTCTCTCTAAATGACTCCTTCACCCTCTTTTTTTCTGGCTTCTTTACCTGATGCTTCTTAGATTTCTGACATAGGCTCTATTCTATTTATTCCTCTACACATATGAATAGCCATTGTTTATTGAATCTTAGACATAGCCATTGTTTTATTTCTCAACCTGAATATTAAATATGTACCATATATATAAATATACAATCCATATAAAATTGGAATCATTAGTTTTCATATATCCCCTGACCAACATTTCCCAGTTTCCTTCATTTTCAAGAACGGTGTTTTGTTATTGTGTCTGTCATTGTAAAATCCAAGAATATGTATGTTTTCTCCTATGATATCATCTAGAAATTTTGTAGTTTTGGATTTTACATGTAGCCCTTATAATTCATTTTGACTGACTTTTGTGAAAGTTCTGACGTCTGTGTATGATTTTTTTTTCACATAGTTTTCTTCGTTGTTCCAGCATCATTAGTTGAGAAAAACAACAACAGCAACAACTATCCTTTCTGCATTCAATTGTCTTTGGTCTTTTGTCAAAGACCACTTGGCCACCGCTTGGGTTTTCTACTCTATTCCATTTATCTATTTGTTTTTTATTTTTTTCCACCAATATCACACTGTCTAAATTACTAAAGCTTTACTGTAACAAGGAAGTCTTGAAATCTAGACTGACTTTATCCTTCAATACTGTGTTAGGTATACTAGATCTTTTGTCCTTCAATATGTACATTTTTAACCATGACATCAACGTATATCCATTCTTTATTTTCTTCTCTTTCTCTACCCACCACTGTCACCATCATCATATTGTGAATATAGTCATCTCTTCTGCTGAATTTCCTCTTCCTCATGAAATCTGCTCTCTTATGTGTCATCACTGGCACTGTTTTCATTCAAATCCTTACCTTTACCTATAATAAGACATCATTCTCCTCAGAGGTGTTTTTGCTATCAACCTCTTTCCTTAGTAGTTCACCTTTAAGTTGCTGTCAAAGCTGTCCTTTTTGGAAATTGAGTAATATTTATTCAATTAACAACATTTAAGGATATTCAGATAGTGTCAAATAGTCAATGAGTTTTTAAAAGTACATATTCTGGGGTTCCTGGGTGACTCAGTTGGTTAAAGGTCTGATTTCAGCTCAGGTCATGATATCAGGTCTTAAGATCGAGCCCTACATAGGGCTCTCTACTTGGTGGGGAGTCTGCTTCTCTCTCTCACTCTACCTCTGTGCTCCCTCTCAAATAAATAAATAAAATCTTAAAAAATACATATTCTGTGTAATCATGATATTAATCAAGATTTGGAAAATTTTAATCTCTCTAGAAAATTTCCTCAAGCCCAAGTCTAGTCAATCCTATCCCTTCTAGAAATCACTATTGTGGTTTATATAATAATAGACTAGTTTGAATTTTTTCTTAACTTCATATAAATAGATTTAGACCAGCAGATATTCTTCTGTGGTTTTTTTGCTCAGCGTAATATTTTTGAGATTCATTCATATTATTATATTTAAAAGTAGGTTATTACCTTTTATTGATGAGTCGTATTCCATTTTATCAATACATCACAATTTGTTTATCTGCTTTGCTCTTGATAGACATTTGGATTAATTCTGTTTTTTAGCTATTATGAAGGAAGTTACTGTGAAAATTCTTGGGTGAATTTTTTTTTTTTTTCAAACATACATTGACATTTCTCTTGGGGTAAATTCCTGGGTCATGTTATATATTTTTAACACTGTCAAAAGCTGCTAAACTCTTTTCCAAAGTGACTGTACGTTTTATACTTTCACCAGAATTGTTTGAATCCATCAGTTGCTCCATATCCTTGACACCTTTTCATGTCATTAGTCCTTTTAGTTTTTGACATCTGGTGGGTGTTTAATGGTATCTCATTGTGGATGTCAGGAGGAGAACTTAGAAATTAAATTAGTTCATATCATCCCTCTTTCAACACTTCTGGTGACTTTGCAGCTTTCCCCTGGCTTACAAAATAAACTGCACTACTCAGTAGCACAGCAGTCTTCTCACATGCTCCCAGGATATACTGTCATGTGTCTGCACTGCTAGTCTTATCTCTATCTGCCTCCTCATTGGCAATCTTATACTCAGTTTAAAGTACTTCTGAACAGGCAGTTTCTTCTGTACTTTATTGAAGACCATCCCATTTATATTGTCTAGGAAAACAATTTTCATTGATCAGCTTAGATGGCCTTTTTCTCTGGAAACTTCCTCTATTCCTCTATGCAAATCTAAATACTCCTCCTCTGTGCTTCCAGAATATATTGTGTCTTGTGTTTATGTTTCTATTTGAGCTCTTATTGTTTACTTTAATTATTTTTTTATGCCAATATATTTCTCAGAAGATTGTAATCCCTGACCCAGAATACATGAATAACTTAACATTGCACCCTAAGCTTCAGAATAGTATCTGTTAGTCAAAATTGTTTATTAAATGAAAGAAAGAGTAACATGCTTACTGTCTTCTTTAGTCTTTATTATAGGAAGTATGTCCCTGTGATTCACAAAGAATGGAGAACAAAACATTTATGTTTACATGAATGACTTGAGATTTTGCTCTATAGTCAGTACAAGAAAAGCCCATTCCTCAAAAATTTCTAATTTTCTTAAAGGACTCTAAATGTTTGCCTTAGATTTAGATCAAGGTAGACGTTGGGTCACTTAAAGTGAACTATTATTAGAACTTATACAACTCAACACACACACACACAAACAAATAATCAACTTAAAAATGGGCAGAAGACATAAACAGACATTTCTCCAAGGAGACATACAGATGGTCAACAAATGCATCACAAGGTTCTCAACATTACTCATTATCTGGGAAATGCAAATCAAAACCATGATGAGATATCACCTCACACCCCTCAGAATGGATTAAATAAAAAACACAAAAAAACAAAAAATGTTGTTGAAGATGTGGAGTAAAAGAAAGTTGGTTCACTCTTGGTCGGAATGGAAACTGGTGCAACCACTCTGGAAAACTATATGGAGCTTCCTCAAAAAGTTAAAACCAGGACATCCAGTGATCTAGCAATTGCACTACTAGGTATTTACCCAAAGAAAACAAAAAATACTGATTCAAAGGGATACATGCACCCTGATGTTTATAGCAGCAGTATCAACAATAACCAAGTTATGAAAAGAGCTCAAATTGTCCATCAACTGATGACTGGATAAAGAAATCATGATACATATACACACACACACACAGAGGACTATTATTCAGCAACCGAAAAGAATGATATCTTGCCATTTGCAAAGAAGTGGATGGAGCTAGAATATATTATACTAAGTGAAATAAGTCAGACAAATGACAAATGCCATATGATTTCACTCATACACAGTATTTAAGAAACAAAATAAATGAACCTGGGGGAAAAAAAAGAAAGAAGCAAACCATAAAACAGACTCTTAACTACAGAAAACAAATTGAGGGTTGCTTCAGGGGAAGTAGGTGGAGGGATGGGCTAAGTGGTTGATGGGTATTAAGGAAGTCATTTGTGATATAAACACTGGGTATTATATGCAACAGATGAGTCACTAAATTCTACTCCTGAAACTAATATTACACTCTATGTCAACTAACTGGAATTTAAATAAATGCTTGAAAAAAAACCCACAAAAGAATATATGGTTTTATATATGTTTATTTCAGTATTAATTACAATAGTCAAATTCTGGAAACAGTCCATGTGTCCATTGATATCTGAATGGTTTTAAAAAAGATGTGAGGTTACATATATTAGAATATTACTAAGCCATAAAAAATAATAAAATCTTGTCTATTTCTAAGAACAAAATAAGTCAGAGAAAGACAAATCCCACATGATCTCACTCATATGTGGAATTTAAGACACAAAACATTTAATAAGCAAAGGGGTCAAGAAAGAAATTAAAAACAACCACCATCACCCAGACTCTTAACTAGAGAAAACAAACTGATGGTTGCCAAAGGGGAAGTGTATGAGATGAAGAGGATTAAGAGTACACTAATTTTGATGAACATGGAGTAATGTATAGAATTGTTGAATCACTATATTGTATACCTGAAACTAATATACTATTGACTATATTGAAATTAAAATTTAAAAAAAAGTTATATTGATGTACACATTAATTTAGATATTTCAATTGAGTGACTCATTAAAATAGTTGGAAATCATTTATTAAATTATGAATTTGAAATCTTGGGCTTTTCATATATTACATATGTTCAGTGAGATATATATTTTTTTCAGGGTATTTGCGATATTTAAGCAGCAAACTTCCTGATGTTTCTTGGAAATTTTAACTAATCCAGTTTTCCTTATAAAATATCATAGACTAGAGGGTATCATGCTTAGTGAAATAAGTCAATCAGAGAAAGACAATTATCATATGATCTCCCTGATTTGAGGAAGTTGAAAGGCAATATGAGGGGTTTGGGTGGTAGGAAAAGAATAAATGAAACAAGATAGGATAAGAGACTCTTAATCTCACAAAACACAAGAGACTCTTATTCTCACAAAACAAACTGAGGGATGCCAGGAGTGAGGGTGGGGTGGGTTGGAGGGGGTAGGGAGAGGGAGATGGGGTTATGGACATTGGGGAAGGTATGTGCTATGGTAATTGCTGTGAAGTGTGTAAACCTGACGATTGACAGACTTGTATCCCTGGGGCTAATAATATATGTTAATAAAAAAATAAAAAAATTAAAAAAATAAAATGTCATAGAAATCCCACTTCTTTTTGACCCTTATAAGGGTTAATGAATAAAAATATATATATATATATCTAAAATAAAAATATTAGTAAAGTTTCAAAATACCTGATAATATGAGACTAATTGAGATCATGGGCTGCCTAAATCTTCTGTCATTTTTTCCTTATCGGTGATGGCTTGTCCCCCAAATAAATGCATCAAAATGCCAGATACTAACTTTTCAAACCCAGTGACCTAGTCCTGACTGTTGAGTGTTGAGAAATCTGAAGAAGACATTCATTCCTGAAAGAGAGAAATGTTTGAATATAATTGTCCTATCAAACTGGCCAACTTGCCTCTAACTTGTAATACTGAGTGAATTCTCTGAGAATGTGGTCCCTGGAAGCCATTTCATGATTATGAACTAGGGGATAAATAGGCAATGTATTTTATGTGTCTAGGCCACATCCCTCTTCTATAAGAACTTCTCCATCACAAGGATGAAACTCTAACCGTAGATTTATAGGACAGATTTTGGCTCTGGTCCATAGTTGACTGGAACCCTGATTCAAGTTGCAGCAGTCAGATTCTCCCCCACAGGAATTAGGAAATGGAATTGAGAAATTCCTGCCAGTCTGGGCTGAATACCAAAATGGAATTGTAAATGCAGGGTTTGATGTTGAGGCTGCCAATTCAGTAAAAGTGGATTAGCAGAGAAAAAAAGATGATTGAAATAGATGTACAAATTCTTACCCTGCTCTACTTTTGCTGTAGTATTTATTTTTCTTCTAACATAATATACAGTTTATTCAACATTACATTTATTGTTTATTCTTTGTCTCCTACAACTAGAAACTTAGTTTTAAGTCTGTCAGGACTCGCCCCTTCCCACTGAGATGTATCAAGTGTTAAGAATAATTCTTGGCATATAGATAGGATCCAACTTTTAAATAAATTGCAAACTGATTCATTCCAAAACAACAGATTATTTCCATGTAGTATGTAATCTTATAGATTTGTTGACCATTTGTTGCACAGCCTCAAAAATTCAAAACTATTTGAGTCTAAGAAGTTTTCAATAAAGAAAAATTGTTGGGACGCCTGGGTGGCTCAGTTGGTTGGACGACTGCCTTCGGCTCAGGTCATGATCCTGGAATCCCGGGATCGAGTCCCGCATTAGGCTCCCAGCTCCATGGGGAGTCTGCTTCTCCCTCTGACCTTCTCCTCGCTCATGCTCTCTCTCACTGTCTCTCTCTCAAATAAATAAATAAATAAAATCTTTAAAAAAAAATAAAGAAAAATTGTGACCATAAATGTAGTGGAGCAATATGATAAATTTAGAGTTGATTAGAAACTTACAAGTCAAGAAGTCAGCTGAATTCCAAAATGCGACATTCAGATTTACACATAATGGGCAAAACTAATGGAAAATATCAGGTTAAAATAATTGCAGTATCTTTTTTATGTTAAATTATGCTTTAGAACATATCAGAAGTCAAACATATCATTAGTGATTTTGTGGCTTTGAATATTATTTAATTTGAAAGTGAAATTTGTTCAAATAGCCATAGAGACAGTAATGGTGAGAACATCAAAAACTTTTAAAATTTGCCATAATAATAAATCTGTACCTTGTGATTTAACCATTCTGGGTCCTTTTGGACCTAATCAGAATGGTAAGATAGATGATCTATCTCCTAGACAGATGATTGATTGATAGCTAAGCAAATATCTTGCTGTATTTCTTGACTTGATTATGTTAAATATGCCCCATAACCTCTTATTACTAAACTCTTCTGACTGGGATGTTGATACTTGAGCTCTGAATATTGAAGGAAAGAGTATACATTTGAACATGGTAAATTACCTAGTGGCAGGTTCACTACCAAATAGCTGTGGGAATTTGGATAAGTCACTAAAAATCAAAAACAGTACCAGGAAGTAATATTTTGCAGAAAAATATGTGCTTTTGGTGGGTTTCACAAAGCAGACTGTTGTATGCTATATTTCTTTTTAGTCTTTTCAATGTCAGAATCAATTCTGAGGAAGCAGATGTTCTTGACAAATGACAATTTAACAGAACAGACGATAAACACACTAGACAAATGCTTTATAGCTTATTCAGGGCTTTCCCATAGACGTCCCTATTTAATCCAAACAACAAACCAGTGAGAAGAAGGAACATTACTTCTATTAGCCCATTACCAAGTTAAGGAAATGGAGGCTAATAAGCTTATAAAGCTCAAGTAGTCTGCACAAATTTACAGCAGGTGATATACTCAAAAAATATTGCAACTGTCAAAAGACTGCAACTCTCTCCCAATGCAGCAGCTTCAATTAGCAGCAGACTTAACTCCCGTTGGTTCCACTCACTGTCATGCTCTTCTCTCGCCTCTCTGAAAGTCAACGGAGCAGGCAGAGCAATTTTCCTAGAGTATGTATTATGTCACTTCCTAACTTAAGACTCTTTAATCGGTTGCTACTGAAACCAGAATACTAATTGACACAACCAGCTCCCCTCCTTATGTCCTTCTGGTACATGGCTTCTAATCTACCTTTTTTTTCTCTGTTCTCTTCTCTCTTCCCATCATTCACTGTACTTTGTCTTAATCACTGCCCCTCCAACATGTGATGCTCACAATAGTTCCAGGCGCTTACACTTATTTGTGTCTCTCAGAATCCTCTTCCACCAAATCTTTTCATGGCTGCCTCCAAACATTTAATTCTCAATAGAAATATCACTTCTATGACTCCTGTACCCAAACAGCTATTCCCAGTGACAATCATATTACCTTGTTTTGTTTCCATATTGAATCTATCTGTACCTGAGACATCTTATTTTGTAAATGTTAATATTGTACCCCAAACCCTTCAATGGGAAGTTAGTAACTTGATGACAAATATTCTTTCCTGTTTTCTAATTTATTTTTACTATTTAAGATTCATAATAAGTGACCAATAAATGTGAGTTAGTAATGAAAATAAAGACAAAACCAGCCTCTCTTAATCTTGTTTACCATCTACGTGTTAATCTGTGTTTTTCATGTTATTTCATTCTCTCTGGTTTCCACACACCATTCACTGCTCTACTCAACCCAATCTGGCTTCTGCCCATATCACACTGCCATCTCTCCCTAGGGTCACAAACAACGTTGAATCTTCATCTCTGACACCTCTGTGGCAGTTTACAGTTTGCTACGTCTTCTTTTACACATCTCTCCCCTTTGGATTTTCACAGTGCATGTGTAAAATTTCCCTTACGTGAACATATGCCATTTCCTTTTTCTTGACAGTTCCCTTCAAAACCTCCAATCATCTTTCAAATGCCTCCGAAATCTCCCAAGTTCCTTTTGATGACAACGCTTGTTTCTTCTCTTGTATTCCAAGTGATCATTATACATGAAGCCATGATTTTTCTTATTAATTATTTGTCTGTGTCATCCTCCCCTGGAATCTAAACTGCATAAGGGCAGGGAGATCCTTTGCTAATTGTGTATCCTTGGTGCCCAGTGTTTGACTCCAAATTGTAGAACTAAATATGTATTTCTTAGGTAAGTAAAAATATGATGATGTTACTATATGAAAGGGTGGAAATCCTCAAATCATTTTTGGATAGCATTTTACACAGATTCAGTTTATGATATAGGTCATCTTAGAACTTCAGTTAACATGGGTCAGCCCACAGTGGACAGTAGGAAAGAGCAAAGTACCCATAGAAGGAATAGAGCAAAATCAAAGTCCTTTACTACAGACAGTTCACCATGCTATCCTTAGGTAGGGCTCTTTCTAGTTTGTATCAATAGATGTAGTAGCACTGAGAAAAATATTCTTGATGACATTATAAACGCGATATATTAACGGAGTGAAAAAAAATTCCTCAAATGGGCATCTAAGCAATAAGGATTGTCAGAACATAGCTGTAAAAATAGGGGTAGGATTTCCTTACTCTTTTGTTAATAGCAGTAACTTCTTAATGAATTGGAACAGAGATCTCTTTAACAGTCAACTTGGATTTAAAAAAGGATGCTTCTTTTTGTGCTAGTTGGCTTTCTATGGAAAATACCATCAAATAGAACATTGGGGCAAGTTCTGGAATTCATCTTCCTTATAGTGGATTAACACAGCATTGGAAATTACTGACAACCTGAGAGAAGATGCTGTCAAATGGACTGTTCCATATGTAAGTGATGGGAAAATAAAGTGTTACAATCTTTAGAAAAGTATTGGCGCTTATTATCAAAAATCTTAAAATTTTTACTATCTTTGTGACAATGATTTCATTTGTGGGAGTGTATCCAAAAGAAGTAAAACAGCAACAGTGACAAAATATTATGCTTGAAAGTATTTATTATCACTTGTTATTATTTTATATAATATTATTATTATATCATTTATTATTGTTATTATGTAGTATCAACTATAGCTACAACTGGGTGGAAAAACCTAGTGAATAGCATAAGCAATACTTGTGCTTCAGATAAAATGTAGACTTGTCATTATACAATGATAATATCTAATTGAAAATTAGTATAATAGAACCAAATAATAACCAATGGGGTATTATGTAACGATTGAAAGCATTTCCAAAGATTATAAAAGAATATGAGATTATATTTGCAAAAAAATTTTAAATCATACAAAAACAGTAGCAGTGACAAGGAAACTAGATAAACTGTGTGATTCCAAGTTTGTCAAAATTAATATGAAGAAAAAGCTAATAACACAACAAAGATAGTACCAAGTAAAATGATAATAGGAATGTGACCATTTTCTTTCTTTCTGATTTTCTGTTTTAGGATTTCTTCTAATGAGTATTGTTGTTTACTAAAAGGAAACAAAAAAACATGCTTTAAAGAAATATGGTAAGTCATCCACCTCCACAGAAGTTGTATTGGAAAAGAAAGAACTCAGCCAGTTGTTTCATTCATCAAAATCTAGTTTAATTTAACCCATCACTAATTTCTCAATGAATTTTTAGGTGGGGAAGGAAACATAGGAAACAGAAATACATATATTTTCCCATTAGCATGTCTAAAAAATACTTTCCTAAGTATTGCAGATGTGTGACAATGTGAAAAAGTTTATTAGACAATTGTATTCTTTAAAAAATACTTTTTTTTTGTGGGGAGCACCTGGATGGCTCAGTGGGTTAAGTCTCTGCCTTCAGCTCAGGTCGTGATCTCAGAGTCCCCACATCGGGCTCTCTGCTCAGCAGGGAGCCTGCTTCCCCCCTCTTTCTGCCTGCCTCTCTGCCTACTTGTGATCTCTCTCTCTCTCTGTCAAATATATAAAATAAAATCTTTAAAAAAAATACTTTTTTTTTAAGAAAATGAATTGGGAAGGATGATAAGAAGGATGGCTTGTAAGAGAAGATAGATAAAGGAGTAGCTGAAGAAAGGCAGAAGGAAGAAGAAAAAGAGAAGGAAAGAAAAAGGAAAGGAAGAAGATGCTTCAGGCTTAAATCTTAATAAACTATACAGAGACTGTACAGTTACATAAATCACATTTTCTCAATGTAGTTTATCATTCCTGGGATATGTGCATTATTCAGAATTTCAGATATGAATCAATAGATTGTATCATGAAGAACAATGGTTTATTGCTTCCTAATGCCTTGAGCTTGTAAACACTTCTCCAATCATCTCAATTTTTATTTTACCTTCCATTTGTAAGTGTTATTATCATCTTTCTACAAAACAGAGAATCGTTTTGAATATGATATAGATATATTCTATAGAATATTAGTAAAATGTGTTGACAGGGAACTTGGATTTTCTCTTCAGAGGGTGAAGTTTTTTCAAAGAAATCCATTCAATTAAAGTGAAATTTATTTTATTAGAAGCAAATCAGGATAAGCATAACTATCTCAAGTATCAACTGTCTTAAAACTTAAGATTTAAAATTTAGTGTCTTTCTAAAGCCTGAGACTTGGGATCACCTGCACAGAAACATACATTTGATAGCTATGACATTTTGTTAAAAAATCGCTGGGGTTTGAGAAAACCTGAGTTCCAATTCCAAGTCTGTCCCTAAAATGAGTGGTGGGCCTTTGACAAATGACTTCGCCTCTGGGAAAGGAAATTCATCAAATATTGTTGAAATTTGATGATTAAATCCATTGTCAAAATGAGTACTTGGTGTAAGAGGTAACTGGTAATATTTTAAAAAATCTATATAATACAAATTCACATCTATAACTGCAACCAAGGTATGAAGATATCTGGCATAAATTCTAAAAGACAAATCTCCATATAATGGGAAGAAACCATAAAAGATCTTCATAATGGCTGGTTATGATAAGAACTGTCATATCCCTAAGGTTGGTTTAATAGCTATTTTTGAAATTCTTGTAACTTTGTTGGGATAAGCTAGTCTAGATCTTGTCAATCTCTTGAATACACTGTAATATAAACTACTATAATAATTTGTATTTATATTTTGACATAGTCATTGAAATCTTAGAATATGTGTCACCATGTAACCTGATATTTGAGAACTCAATGACTAAGTACTTTGCTACATTTATCGATTGTTTTGATCCTTAATTACCTGAACAAATTGCAACTGAATGCTTATTATAGTAGATAAAAATATGATCAAAGGTAGTTACTAAAATCATAGATATTTGAGATAGAAGGAGCTTACAAATTAATCTAATTTTTGAATTTTACAATAGAATAATGGAGAATCCCAGAGGTTAACTGATCCACCCACAGCTGCACAACTAATAAAATAACAGAGCCAAAAATATAGCTAACTTTTCCAATTGTTAGGTTCCTTTTGTTAAGCCTGGCAAATTTTAACTACTCTAGGCTCTTCTCTATGTTTTATTGATATTTTCTTTGAAAAAAATGTAATTATACTTATGATCCATAATATTTTTCATTTATTAGCTTAACTTAAATCAGAATCTTTTATTTGAAACATTTAAAGTCTAAGTAAACCATCTTAAATTGCAATATAATACTACATCGATGGATATTACATTTATTGTTCATCTTGGACTGCCCTTATCCTCTTCACATGGAAAGTAATAAAATTATAATTGTTAGAGTTATTTTGAATTTTTTTTTCTATTTTTACTTCTATTGGTCAAAGTAATAGATTACATTACTACTTAGTGTAATGCTGCTTTTTGTATTTAATGTGGCCCACTTAGTTTATTTCCATTTCTACTATCTAATATTCCCAGGTGCAATTTTGATCATAATGGTAAATAATCCACCTATATTCATTTTCAAATATTATCATCCCCAAATTACTCAAAATAGAATTATTCTCATATAGGGAGATTAATATAATTTCATTTTAATGCAGGATGTATTATGGATTTCTCCTAAACCACCTCAAATATAAAATTCAGAGAAAGATAAAATGTTTATTAGTCAGTAAAAGGAACTTTTACAAATGGCAGCCTCATCAATATTCTTCATAGTATAATCAGGAAAAAAATGTTATTTCAAAAAAAATCATTCCTAAAAAAAAAAGGAAAGAAAATTTCTATAACTTATGTTTCAGTCAAAATACTTACCCATTTTCAAGAGTTTCTTTGTTGTATTACAATTTAAAAAATTTAATTTGCTAACATTTTAATGCAAAAAAGTACTTTTTTGCATTTTAATTCCAATATAGTTAATTTACAATTATATTAAGTTCTGGTGTACTAGATAGTGATTCAATGTGTACATTAGATAGTGATTTACTATCTAGGTACACTAGATTGTGATTCAATTCTGTACATTACTCAGTGCTCATCAAGATAAGTACATTAATATCCTTCACAAAAAAAGTACTTCTAGTGGATAGGGTCACATTTTTATAATACTCTAAATTTATTATTAAAAAATAGTATTTGATGTGTATGGGTAGAATTCCTATATCATTAAAAATTACCTTTTTAAAAAGTCAAACTCTTAAATCATTGCCCTTTCTCCTGATGTATTTAGTAAAAGAGTGCCCTCTTGTGATTTCTGAAACCTTATACAAAGCAGCAAGAGCTACAAATACTGGATACATTTTTTAATTGAAAACAAAGAACAAAACCCCAAAAAACTATCATTCTTAAGATACAAACAACATGCTATTTTTTTTGGACATAAAACTACTTTAATTTCAAATTCAAATTTATTTTACTGGAAATAGAATAAAGCGCTAATGGGGATTGATTAGAAATTGGTTTTAAGAAAACCACTAAACAGTCTAGGACTCCAGCTAATGGAATGCATATACTGCTGCCGTTTCCCATTTTTATGCCCATGTAGGAGGCTCTCTACAGACAGAACACTGTTTCTAGAGAATAAAGCTGCTGAGCTTACACTGATTAGACTTTTCCTGACAGCATGGCATAATTTTGATGTGTTCCAGACTTGTTTTTCATTATGACCCTAAGGACACAATAGAAAGGCCATATGTTCCTCACAGTCCTCAGTGTGATTTCCAGTGATGTCAATGGGGAGTTGTTTGGGTAGATCACAAGAACAGCAAAGCTTACATTGGGACTGAGAATGGCATGACCTTGGGAACCTTTGATCATGCAGATCGGAGACATTGGAGAATATCCCAATGTGGCATTTAACTGAATACTATACCAATGAGAAATTAAGAAATTAAGTTAATGGAAGACTAGTGGATTTTATGCAAAATTACTAGACTATGCTTACCAGTGTTTATAGTCAGTCAATAATTTATGAGCACTGTAGCTAATGAAAGTTACACAGTATCATGCCTTTTTTTTTAAGAAAGCCAAAGAGCATTCATATTTAATAAAAATATATTGCTCTGAAGTAACTTTTGACTCTCAGTGCACTGACATCCACTTCCACCCATGAAAAAAGGTTATCTCTCAATTTACTGTTAAAAAATGATACTGAAGGACAGGCATATGGCTTGAGTAAATTAAAAGGATGATCAATAAAATGGAAGCAGCAAAGAATGAGTCTTTTTCGTAAAAGACGATTCATCAGAAGTTGACCAACTTTTGTAGGCTAATTGTAATAAAGTCTGGAAATATAAACTATATCAATGGTAAACATTCTTCAAACTATCCAGATTTCACTGCCATCAAAATATAAAATACTTGCAAGTGGGGCACTTGGGTGGCTCAGTTGATCAAGCATCTGCCTTTGACTCAGGTCATGATCTCCGAGTCCTGGGATGGAGCTCCACTTTGGGCTCCCTGCTCAGTAGGAAGCCTACTTCACCTTCTCCCTTTGCTGCTCCCCCTACTTGTGCTCTCTCTCTCTCTCTCTATCTCTCTCCCTTTTTTGCTCTGGCAAATAAGTAAATAAAATCTTCAAAAAAATAAAGTACTTGTAAGTGAATACACAACAAGAAATCTGTTTCCCATATACATTTCCCTGGACTAGTTTCTCAACTGGAGTGGGGCAATTTTACAGATAGGGGACATTTAGCAGTGTCTGAAGACATTTTGGTTACAACAAATGGGGTGGAAGGGTTCCTGGCATCTAATGGGTAGAGACCAGAGACGCTGTTAAATCTAGAATACCTAGACCAGCCCCAAGTAACAAAGAATTATACAGCAGAAATAGTGCCGGGGTTGGGAGCTTTCTCTAGACCTAGAATTCTAGATTTAACTGACCCATAAAGGTTTTCTTAGCTAGCTTTTGTATGATATTTCTCATAATTTTTCATTTGAAAACACATTGAGGTTGGATGTAGTAGGAAAAACCTTGCTTTACAGATAATACCATTCCTCTTTTACTTAAAAAGCAAACAAACAAAAAAGAAAACCTACCCATTTGTCAAAACTTCTAGAGCAGTGATTTTTAAAAAGTCATGTGTGAAGAAAAATTACAAATTAATATATGGACTTCTAGGCTTCACCACTCTTTTCCTATACCATCTGGATTTGTCAATCTCAGGTTCACATATCTATGGTGGGGTTCAGAAATTTATATTTAAGTAAGATACCCAGGGATCACCACATGGAGGTTACAGACTACATTTTGAAAAATCTAGGGGCACCTGGGTGACTCAGTGGGTTAAAGCCTCTGCCTTTGGCTCAGGTCATGATCCCAGAGTCCCGGGGCTCTGTGGGGAGTCTGCATCCTCCTCTCTCTCTCTGCCTGCCTCTCTGCCTACTTGTGATCTCTGTCATATAAACAAATAAAAAAAATGTTTTTTTCTCAGAGTCCACAGTCTCTCATGGTTCATCTCCCCCTCTGATTAACACTAATATACTCCTAACTGTGATACATCAATTTCATTAATTCAGACTCAAAGCATACAATTCAAATTCAAAATATGTCAAAGATACAATGATACTAAAAATAAACACTAGCACAGACAAGTTCCAATTTTGGGAGAAAGTCACTACCTAATTGATGAGAACAACTGACCCACAGTTCTCTCAATTGAATCAAGCTTTACAGATAAACAATTAAGGAGCCATTTAGAGATTTGTATTAATCAGCAAATAAATCTTGAAACAATGCCATTACAAAGGTATAGCCTTCGCAGCTTAGTATATAATTTAAGGCTCCATCTGACAGATGTATTAAACTAAACCAAAAGGTAAATCCTTAGAATTCTAATTAACGTACAGAAGAACTATTAAGTCTACCCATTTTGCTAACAGAATTTTTAAAAGAACCCTTTTATATTATGCTTAGACATCACTGCTAAATAAACACGAAACTCTTTGCAGGCAGGAATTTGGATTACATAACTTTAGCATTCTAAGATATAGAGACATCCAACCATTACACACACTACATTGGACTAAACAAGTTTTCCTGGCTATAAATGAAAATTTCCCTTATTCAACATCAAAACCGGTGGCATGGCTTTTAAGTGTACTTCCCCAGGTTACACTCCACTTACTCAGCTGCTCTCTGTTAGCATTGCCTAAATACCACTGGTCTCCATAAATCCTGTGCAAGGAATAGGAAAGAAAGAGGGCACAAAGGACTGAGGTTTAAAGAATGAAAGCAATAGCTCTCAGCCCTTTGCATTTCACTTTCCAATTTGCATATGGTAAAACTTTTACATAGTTGAAGAATTGCATTTCTTTAATAATTGAAGAATTTTACATGAATATGCTTCAGAAAAGGAGTGTGATGATTAGTTTTATATGTCAATCTGGCTGGGCTATAGAGTCAGATAATGTGGCCAAACTTTATTATGGTTGTTTCTGTGAGGATGTTTTCGGGAGGTTAACATTTAGATCTGTGGATTTTGAGTGAATCAGATTGTTTTCCATAGGCAGGCGGCTTCGTCTAATTACCTGAAGGCCTGAATAAAGCAAAAAACTGATCTCTCTGAACAGGACAGAATTCTGCCCGCAGACAGCCTGCAGACAGCCTGCAGGCTTGAACCACAGCATCAGCTCTTGCGTGGGTCTCAGCCTGTCTCCAGCCTGCCAGCCTACCCTGCAGATGTTGGACTTGCCAGCCTCCAAAATTGCATGAACTGATTCCATAAAACAATTCTTTCTCTATACATACACATCTTGTTGGCTCTGTTCCTCTGGAGAACCCTAATAGAAAGGAGATTTAAAATTTAAAAAACATATATTGGGGCACCTGAGTGGCTCAGTGGGTTAAAGCCTCTGCCTTCGGCTCAGGTCATGATCTCAGGGTCCTGGGATTGAGCCCCACATCAGGCTGTCTGCTCTAGAAGGGACCCTGCTTCCCCATCTCTCTCTGCCTGGGTCTCTGCCTACTTGTGATCTCTGTCTGTCAAATAAATAAATAAAAATCTTTTAAAAATAATAAAAAAATAAAAAACCATAGTATCTAAAAAAGTATAGATTGCTCCTATTTTTGTGTCTTTTCTGGTTTTAAAAAATACTGAAATAATACACATATAGGAAAAAAATGTAGGCAAATGTGAATACACAGCACAATGAATGATTTCAAAGAGAATATCCATGTAATCACTAACTAGATCAAGAACATAAACATTTCTAGTATACAAGAAGACTCCTTCCTGCCCTCCTCACCCAACCGCTACTGTCTATCTCTTCCTTAAATTTAAAAATTTTTAACACTATAGTTCAGTTTTGCCTTTTTGAAAATCCTATATAAATGCAAGGATATATGTTTATATATATTTATATATATTGTATGTTCAGGTCTGGCTTTACATATGTTTGTGAGAGTTATCGATGTTGGTGGCTTTAAGGTAAGATTATCCATTTTCATTGCTTGGGCATTCTGTTGTGTAAATAAGTCATAATTTATTTTTCTACTCTCACGTTGATAGACATGTAGTTTTTTCTCAGGTTTTGGCTGCTCCAAATTACACATATGTAATATTTATATATTCATATGTACATATATATGCATTTCTGTTAAATACATAGCTATGGGTAGGATTTCTGCACCATTATATTCAGCACTATTGGGTAATTCCAGTATTTTTTACAGTGAGGGTGTAGCGGTTTAAACTATTCAGCAACTCTATTTAAGAGACCCATTTTCCATATCTACAGCAATACTTGTTATTGTCATTCTTTTAAATTTAATCAGTTTGATGAATGTATAAGTCCGATCTCATTGACCTTCCTTTTAATTTGCATGTACTTTTAATCTACATTTTGTTGATGTTAAATCAAAGAGAATTATCTTTTCACATTTGTATTGACGATTTGCATGTTACCTTTTATAATATGACTGCTGCAGTTTTGAGCATTTATTTACTTCATTTTCTATTTCTTTTTTCTAGTAGGAGTTCTTTTCCAATGCTTAAACTTTTGTTTCTTTTTTTAATTTTTTTTTAAGATTTTGTTTACTTATTTGACAGACAGAGATCATAAGTAGGCAGAGAAGCAGGCAGAGAGAAAGGAGAAAGCAGACTCCCTGCTGAACAGAAAGCCCGATGTGGGGCTCAGTGCGGGGCTCGATCCCAGGACCATGAGATCATGACCTGAGCTAAAGGCAGAGCCTTTAACCCACTGAGTCACCCAGGCACCCCCTTTTATTTCATTTTATTACCCAATTCATTGGCATCTTTGCTGTTTTCTAACCTCAAATAATACCTTTTTTGGTAGTATAATAGTTCATTCCAGAAAAGTAACAATGATTCAAAGTTAACAAATACATAAATTTTGGTCATTATATATAGGTCAAAGAAGAAAAGCAACGTGATCAGATCTGTACATATAAAAAATCTTCATGAAATTAAATATAACTTCCTAATTTTTAAAAATATGTATTAAGTAGCACAGGAGGATAGTTCCTTTGCATGACAAAGCTACATACATGACACAAAAACATTCTTTATCTAAAAATTATACTTTGTTATTAATATGAGGAATAAGACAGTTAGTTTCATCCCTGTTAGTTTTTTTCAAGTTTTTATTTAAACTCCAGTTAACATACAGTGTAATATGAGTTTTAGGTGTAGAATTTAGTGATTCAATACTTCTATACAATTCCATTGTGCTCATCACATTGCACTGCTTAGTCTCATTACCCATTTAACCCATCCCCCCACCCACTGACCCTCTGGCAAACATCAGTTTGTTCTACACAGTTGAGTCTGTTTCTTGGTTTTTCTCTCTTTTTTTCACCTATGTTTATCTGTTTTATTTCCTAAATTTCATATATGAGTGAAATCATATGGTATGCGTCTCTTTGAGTCAGTATTTTTTATCCTTTGGGTAATTACCTAACAGTGCAATTGCTGGATCATAGAGTATTTCTATTTTTCACTTTTTAAGGAACCCCCAATCTGTTTCCCAGAGTGGCTGCACCAGCTTTCATTCCCACCAACAGGGTAAGAGCTTTCCTCTTTCTCCATGTCCTCACCAACACCTGTTGTTTTCTGTGTTGTTAATTTTACCCATTCTTACTAGTGTGAAGTGATAGCTCATTGTAGTTTTGATTTTTATTTCCCTGGTGATGAGTGATGTTGAACATCTTTTCATGTGTCTGTTAGCCATCTTTATGTCTTCTTTGGAAAAAATGTCTATTCATGTTTTCTGCCTATTTTTAAATTGAATTATTTGTTTTTTGGGTGTTGATTTTGATAAGTTCTTTATGTATTGTGGCTATTAATCCTCTATCAGATAAGTCATTTGCATATATCTTCTTCTAATCATTAGGCTGCTTTTCAGTTTTGTTAACTATTTCCTTTACTGTGCATAAGCTCTTTATTTTGATGAAGAACTGCTAGTTTATGTTTGCTTCTATTTCTCTTGCCTCAAGATACATATCTAGCAAGGAGTTGCTATGGTCAGTTTAAAAGAAGTTATTGTCTGTATTCTTTTCTAGGATTTTGATGGTTTCCTGTCTCACATTTAGGTCTTTTATCCCTTCAAATACTATGTTTGAAACTTTCCTATTCATTATGATCTGCTGCAAATATTTTGCCAGTATTATTTACAGGTTAAAAGAATTTGCTTCATGTGCCAGGAACTGGAGGGTATATATATTATACTTATAATATTATATATTATAAATGAAGTAAATCAGTCAGAAACACATTTATCATATAGTTTCACTCATATGTGGAACATAAGGAATAGAGCAGAGGACAATAGGGGTGGAGGTGGGGGTAAATTAATGGAAAGAAATCAGAAAAGGAGACAAACCATATGAGGTTTTTGACTCCAGGAAACAAACTGATGGTTGTGAAAGGGAAGTGGGTGGGCTAATGGGATACTGGATGATGGGCATTAAGGAGGGCATGTGATATGATGAGCCCTGGGTGTTATACTGAACTGATGAATCATTGAACATTATATCAAAAACCAATGATGTACTATACCTTGGCTAATTGAATTTAAATAAAAAAAATAAAATAAATTTTAAAAAGTTTTCTTTACTTACATGAATTTTTATCCATTTATTTTGAGACTCGGTGCATCTATAATGATGATTATGTGGGTATTTTGTTGTTTGTTTTAGTCAGCTGAATATAGTAACTGATTTTTTAAATTTAAAGTCAACTTTGCATTTCTGGATTAAATCTAATTTAATTGTAAACTGTTAGCCATTTTTTACTTCATTATATTTGGTTTGTTAATATTTTAATTTGAAAATTTTTCTTCTATATTTATGACAAAAACTATGTTTTTCTAATCTGGTCTGTTAATGTCCTTCTCAGGTTTTGATCTCAAGTTTATGATTTAAAAGAAAAAAAAAAGGTGAGTTAGTCTTCCCTTTTTTGTTAGTTCCTGGAAGAGTTTATACAAAATGTGCATTATTTCTTCCTTAACTCTTAGCTAGAATTCATGACTTAAGACAACAGGTTATGGAATTTATTTTTAAGATAGGTTTGTTTTTTTTAATTATGGATACATTTCCTTTAATAAGTATAAGCTATTCACATTTTCTATTTCCTCTTAATTTAAAAGAGTTTTATTTTTCTAAGATTTTGATTATTTTATCCGAATCATGAAATTTATTGGCATAAAGCTGTTTATAAGATTCATAGTTATTCTACTTTTTTGCTAATTACATCATTATTATTTGTGCTTTCTCTTATCTGTTCTTTCCTCTGTCAATCTCACATTGGTCAGTCTTTTCAAAGAACTAACATTTACTTTTTTATATATGTGTGTAAGTGTGTGTATTTATATATACATATATATCACTTTTAATATTTTCATTTTTTCTTCTTTGACTTCTCCCTTCTTGACTTTCACTTTTTTTTTTAAGATTTATTTATTTATTTTAGAGCAATAGAGAGTGCAAATGCATGAAAGCAGGGGAGGGGCAGAAGGAGAGGGAGAGGGAGAGAGAGAATATAGAGTAGGCTCCCTGCTGAGCCTGAAGCTTGACATGGGTCTTGATCCCACAATACTAAGATCATGGCCTGAGCCAAAATTAAGAGTTGGATGTTTGCCAGCCACCCGGTGCCCCAACTTCCACATAATTTTTAAAATAACTTCTTGTGGGGCGCCTGGGTGGCTCAGTGGGTTGAGCCACTGCCTTTGGCTCAGGTCATGATCTCAGGGTCCTGGGATCAAGCCCCGCGTGGGGCTCTCTGCTCAGCGGGGAGCCTGCTTCCTCCTCTCTCTGCCTGCCTCTCAGCCTGCTTGTCATCTCTTCTGTCAAATAAATAAAATCTTTAAAAATAAAATAAAATAAAATAAAATAACTTCTTGTGAAAAGTGTTTTGAAAAGATTTGCTGTCTTATTCTTTCAAATATGTACAATGGATTTAAAAAAGCAGACTTCTTTCTAGTTATGATTAAACTACATTCTAAACTTAATATATATTGTATATAACAATATTTAATATTCAGCACTATCTGCTCAAATGTGTGCATAATCATTTACCTTGTGATATTTTTGAGCTGTTGATTATTAAGAATTAATTTCCAAGGGTGTCTGGGTGGCTCAGTTGGTTAAGCATCTGCACTGGGCTCAGGTCATGATCCTAGGGTCCTGAAATCAAATTCCACATTGGGCTCCCTGCTTAGCAGAAGCCTGCTTCTCCTTCTCCCTGCTGCTGTCCCTGTTTATACTCTCTCTCTCTGTCAAATAAATAAAGACAATCTTTTTTTTTTTTTTTAAAGATTTTGGTTATATATTTCTGGGAGACACGGAGAGAGAGAGGTAGAGGCAAAGGGAGAATCAGGCTCCCCACTGAGCAGGAACCCAATACAGGACTCGATCCCCGGATTCTGGGATCATGACTTGAGCTAAACAATCTTAACCACCTGAGCCGCCCAGGCACACCATAAACAAAATCTTAAAAAAAAAAAAAAAAAAGTAAAAAACAAACAAACTTAAAAAAGAAAATTAATTTCCATATTTCTAAACCTCAGAATTACTATATTTTTAAAAATTTCTAACATAAAACCATTGCTGTAAGATAACATATATAACTTAAAACCTTTGGTTTTTGTTTCATTTGCTTAACATACAAACAAATGGTAATAAAAAATGTATATTGGAAAAGTAAGGTTTTTTTGTAGTTCTTTTGTACAGACTTATGCATATGTTATTTAGGGAAAGTTTATGTTATTCATTTTTTATATTCTTATTAGTTTACTTGTATTATCTGTTATTAAGAGATGTTTGTTAAAATCTTGGACTAAGGGCGCCTGGGTGGCTCAGTGGGTTAAAGCCTCTGCCTTCGGCTCAGGTCATGATCCCAGGGACCTGGGATCGAGGCCCGCATCGGGCTCTCTGCTCAGCTGGGAGCCTGCTTCCTCCTCTCTCTCTGCCTGCTTCTCTGCCTACTTGTGATCTCTGTCTGTTAAATTAAAAAAAAAAAAAATCTTGGACTAAGATTGTCAAATTTTACATTTATTTTAGTTTTGTCAATTTTTATTTTTTCATATTTTAGGGTTTATGAAAATAAAATTGTTAAATTGTCTTGGTAGATTGAAACCCTTAACACTGTAAAGGTTCTCTTTATCTGTAGTAACAGTTCTTACATTAATATTTACTTTTTCTAATTGTATAATCCAATCAACTTTGTTTAGGTTAGTGTTTCCACAATAGCTTGTCATATATTTCATATTTTCTTCAAGTTCATTTTAATTATTCCATTTCCTTATATTTTATTTGTGTGACCTATTTTTATTTTTTAAATATATTTTATTTATTTATTTTAGAGAGAGAACACAGGGGGATGGGCAGAGGGAGATGGAAAAAGAGACTCTCAAAAAAGACTCCCCACTGAGCATGGAAACTGACATGGAGCTCAATTTTATGACCCTGAGATCTCAACCTGAGCTAAAATCAAGAGTCAGACACTTAACTGACTGAGCCACACAGCCACTCCTGTGTCACCCATTTTTCTAATCTCATCAGATAACTTTTGTCACATAATTGTAACATTTACTTCATATATTCAATGTGATTTCTGATATACTAGTCCTTAAGTATTTGATTTCTATTACTTTTCCTTTGCCTTAATTATTTCCTTTAGACTGAGTATTCTTATTATTCTATCTTTATACCTACTAAGCTTAACAATTAAATGTGTTTCTTTCTTTTAATGCCTTATATAGTGATTACAATATGCATCCTTGAGTTATCTAAGACTAATATAAATTAAGACTTTTACCTCTTTCTAGACCTACTCTGTCTAATATGGTAGACATTGGCCCCACGTTGTTATGTAAATTTTAAGTTGAACTTACTAAAATTAAAGAAAAAAAAGAAAGATATGATGCCATCAAGGTCTAAAATGTTTACTATTTTGTCCTTTACAAAAATAGTTTGCTGACTCTTGGTATAAGCTAAAGCATAGATAGGTAGATCAATGAAACTAAATAGAAAATCTGGAAATAGAACCACATATGTTTGCCAGCAAAGGTGCAAATTCAATGCAATTCAATGCTTAAAGGGAAATTTTTTTCAGCAGATAGTGCTGTACCAACTGGATATCCATATGTAAAAAATAAACTTCAATATGAGCCATACCATGTACAAACTTTAAATCAAATTGCACCATAGACCTAAATGTTAAACCAAAAGTTATAAAACTTCTGGAATAGAATGTAGGTATGAACCTTTGTGACTTTGGCTTAGGCAAGTACTGCTGATATAAAATATCAAAAACATAATCCATAATAGAAAAAGTGACAATCTGGACTTCAAAAGATATTGTTAAGAGAAGGAGGAGGCATAACACTGGCTGCAAGAAAAGATTTGCAGATCACATATATAATAAAAGACATTTCTCAAATCCATAAAAAAATCAATACTGAATAATAGCAATAATAAACAACTAAAAATAGACAAAAGATTTGGAAAAAATGCATTGACAAAGATGTGCACATAACAAATGAGCACATGTAAAGAGATTCAACAGAATTATTCATCAGGGAAATACAAATTGAAACCCAATAAAGTTTTCATACACTATATGAAATGTCAACAAAAATTTTTTTATCTGGCCATAATAAATGCTGGTGAGAAGACAGTATAACTAAACTCACATATTATGCTGGTAGGAGTGAAAAGTTGAAGAGTGCTTTGGAGAACACTTTAGCTACAGTCACTTAGCAATCACTGATGCAAAGTGATCAGCAAATCAATAATTGCAAAATTAATTCTTCTATATTGCTGTTATTGCTTGGGTAAGCAAGTACAGCATTATGATTTTAAAATGTGAGATGTTTAACTACTCAAGAAAATGTCTATATAGGTTGTTAACAATTCATTTTCATGTGTCTTAATACTATACTTAAATTGAATATTTGTTGGATTTAAATGAGTGCTTCTACCTGGCTGTGAGAATCAAAGAACATAGAACATTTCAAAATATAAATTGTTATGCGAAGTATTTTTTTCAGAAGTGGGTCAGCATACTTATCATCTGGGTTTTAAAAAAATCAGGCAATCAATTAGGGCCAAAATAGATTTAATAGTTTTTTATGTGGACAAACCTGGATTCTCTAGGACATCTGAAATCAACATCTTACAAAAATCATAAAACCTCTTTTGTGGTCTCCTCAGAGCTACAAATAATATTGAGAGGGTACCTCTGGGTTACAAAAGGAATTGTGTGGTTGGCCTTGTACCACTATAACTTCGCATTCCAGATTTTCTGCTGTTTAACTTCTAGAAAAAAAGATTTGTGTTTCTTTTTATATTTAGACCTAGCCTCCTTCTGTGGCCCATGAAACATTTTATTTCTGAACTCAATTTTGAGTAAAAGACACATACCAGCATGTTGGATTTCATGTTTTCAAGGACATGACATTTTGTAAGTCTTGTTTATAGCACATTCCAGGAGTTTTGTGAAATGTAGTGTTTCATTTCTGGGTCACTGGTTGAAATTGGGATCATTAGTGAGGTAACTGTTAAGGCCTACCTGAGAAAAATCCTTCAATCAAACATGTTTTTATTGAATGGAAGAAAGGGGAGCAGTGACACAGGTCACTGCCACCCAGTGAATGCTCATTGCTGAGATTGTCAGTGTCCCATTTGTCGCACCACAGGCAGCAAAACTTTTGCTGTCTCACTGTGTTACCTGCATCATCTATCCAACTTCTTTATATGATGTAAATATTTTGTTTAAAATGCACAGGGTGGGGGTGCCTGTGTGGCTCAGTGGGTTAAAGCCTCTGCCTTTGGCTCAGGGCATGATCCTAGGGTCCTAGGGTCGAGCCCTGCATGGGACTCTCTGCTCAAGAAGGGAGGGACCCTGCTTCCCCATCTCTCTCTGCCTGCCTCTCTGCCTACTTGTGATCTCAGTCTGTCAAATAAATAAATAAAATCTTTAAAAATAATAAAATAAATAAAATGCACAGGGTGTCTAATTTTCTTATGAAATTTATTTCTAAATGATTCCCTACCCATGACAAAAGTTTGAACTTAATAGAAATAACTATAAATTTGGGAGAAATGGTAGACGCAACAGGTAAGGAAAATAGCAGGACATGGAAAACATTTATAATGTCAAGGTACATTATTTGTTGAGGTCTTTTTGTGGGCAGCATTCATATATTACAAACCTGCACAGAGAAAAATGAAAGACTCATCATTGAAGTATATATTGGAGAGTAATACTGACATGAAAAGACATATTATATGATTTTATTCGTAAATATTTGGATATTGAGGATGATTTATGTCAGTCTCAGAGTACTGGTGGCTCAGAGGTTAATGTTACATCAAGGACTGAAACACATGCTTAGAATTAATTTTCTATTTTACCCATCTTATCCAAAGGAAAATTACATTTTCTGTTACATGTACCTTATGTTCTCATAAAAGATATGAGACAGAGACTTAGAACTTCTGCTTAATATTAGTCTATTTCTCTAATAACCTGGTTATGGAAAAGTTTATATGGAGAGAAAAAAAAAGCAATAGTTAAAAATTAGTATAGCATTAACAAATTTATTCAAATCTATTTGAGCCATTAGAAATAGTTCACTATCTACAGAGAAATAGGAAAGCAATAGTTCTAGGAGAATAGATTCCTCCTGTCATTGTATGACAACAAATACATGAGTAGATGCCCTACCTGTTTTACTGTGTTAAATAAGCAACAAAATTCTCGAGAATATCCTGGACTGTACACTGACATAAATTATTACAGTATTAATACTCAACTAAAGAAAATGTTAAAATAAATTTCTATTGAGACACTTTAAATATTTTTAAAACAGAAAAAAATAATAGTCTCAAAGACAGTTTTAAAGCATTTATGAGAATCTCTGACTGCATACTTAGGTTGTTTTTTTTATTTTCCAAAAGCAAGCTCATTTATGTGAACACTTGAGAACCATAGCTTAACAAAGTACTTTACATATTAATTTAAGAAAAGGTAAGGCAATCAGTGTGGTAATTTTCCTTATCAGGTATCTCACAATTAGCAGCTAGAATTTATTTACTAGATCATAAAATTTAAAAAAAAAATTAAAAGCAAGTAGATTGATGCCAATCCCCAAATTAGAAATCATTTTACTTTAGGTTACCTAGGGCATTGAACATTTTATTATAGGCTTAAATTCATTTTCAATTTTTCAGTGTTCTTGCTGGTGAAAATAAATATTTATCAAGCAGAATACCACAAGGTTAAGGGTAAATTCTTGATTTATCTTTTTCTTTTTTTAAGCTCTTTCAGAAGCTGTCTTTAGCTCTGTAGTGAAAATTCACTATCTAGAGCCTCCTGCTGGTTCCTACTTTATCCTCTTTGAATTCCTGTTCTCTTTTCATACACACACACACACACACACACACACACACACACACACACTCTTATATAACTCAAATGATGTTTTTCTTAAAAATAAAAATTAGGAAATTAAAAAAAAAAACTCTTCCCCGTGGTTATAAAGAATTAATCAATGGAAAAGAATTTTAGAACCATTACTTAGCAAGTCTTGAATTTTGCTTTCTGAAACTGTGATTGAAATAACATTTTCTCTTAAATTCAATTAAGATATGAAAATCATTCAGATGTTGAATTTTACCAGTATTATTCTGAAATAGTTAGAAAATGAAGTCACCCAAATAAAGTAGACAGAGATTTCAATGAAATGTCATAGAACAATTTCACAAGTTAAATTTATAAAATAAATTTATAAGCATTGATATGTAGGGCAGAACAAGAGGAAACAAACAAACAAACTAACTAATGTAACCTTAAGTGTCCTTTATTGCTTCATTTCAAAGAAGAAATATAACTTAGAAAAAAGTCTTTAAAATTCACAATACTGAATGTTTTTGTTTACATAGTGTTCTAGAATATTATGTTTGCTTGTTTGTTTGTTTAGTAGGCTCTATGCCCAACATGGAGCTTGAACTCACAGCCCTGAGATCAAGTATACTAGTGTGCCCTGCTGTCTGAGCCAGCCAGATGTCCTAGAATTTTACCATGTCTTTAAAAACAAATCTATATTATCTTCCAAAACCTAGCTTTACAATACACTAACAAGAAATATGGCAAAGATAGATTATCGTGAATGGAATTCTTGATGACCCTGAACATGCAGGAAACTATGGAGGTAGGAACGTAATTACTTTATGCACCTCTGGATCATCTGCAACTTAACAGTTGTGCAAAAGAGGAGCATGCCTCAGATAACTACTCACTGTCTGTGTGTTTTGTAAGATTACCAAAAACTTTACAAAGTCAATATTCAAAACCTTGGCTCCAGAGTGTCAGAAATGAATCCTCAATGACATAGAAAAGATCCCTGACTTCTCTTATGCCAATTAACTGGAGCCTTTCACCTCTTGCCTCTGAAATTTGCATATCAGACCCCCCATTATATACTCACTGTTATAAACCAATAACTTATTTTAGAATGATAATATTCTATTTGTTTTCAGTATCACCTTGCAATTTATAAATCAAAATGTTAGATGTCCACTTCATGAGACCTCATAGAGAACAAGAAACTTATGTTCTCTTTTTTTCCTTTCGCTTTCTTCCCCTTCTTTCCTCCACCCTTTTTTCTCACACAGAGTATGACTTCATAAAAAATAAAACCAGCTTTTCATCTTATCTAAACCCAAACGGTCATAATCATTCCCAGTTTAAACCAATCCTTATTACAGAAGTGAGATTCATATCCTTCCAGTTATACTTTATCGCTGTTCTTCTTCACGTGCTTTTTGAGAGATATTTATGAACCAGTTATCTCGTAAACAGTTGTTTTCTTTACGATGGACCCTCAATATTTAAAACAAAGACAAAAACAAAAGCCCTGTTCTCCTGACTGCCTGACTAAAAAAATTAAATGTGCTTGCCTTATCACCACAGTGTTCCATTAAGACTTGTGTCCAAAATGGATGGCAGGGAGAGGTTATGTTTTAGAGTCTTAAATTGATTTTCCTACTTCTACTCTCCTACATTATCTTACTTTATATTTATACCTTTGTTATTATGATGGATGACTCAAGGAGAAATATGTACTACATATATAACATTCATATCAATGAAACTCTTTGCTTTTCTCAAAGCATTCATCATTATTTATTTATATATTATTATAGGATGTTTGAAAAGAAATCTGCTAGTATATGTTTGAAAAGAAATCTGCTAGTATATATTCTTATTATTAGTCATTGTTACCTAAGTAAATAGCTGCTATAGCTGGGAGAAGAAAACACAAAGTTTATTGTGACCTTGCCACAATGTATACAGGTGGTTTACTTTATCATTGTCATTCCTGCAGGTGACAACAGGTGACAGAAACTGCTGACCTAAGGAATTGTTGAACAGCAGGGGGTGTAGAGAACTCTGCAACCTAACTGTATAATGAGAATAGTAGAGTTCATAACCTTTTGTCATCCTAAAAAATATTTCAAGGAACGAAAGACATCCACAAAAGAAGACCTTATAGAAATAACACATGGGAACTAAAGACAAACCAACAATAACAGTTCACAGAACACCTCTTAAAGTAAACACAATATATCAAATATCTAAAACTATAAAATAATTGGACTATGATATATTTTTTTCAATTACTAAAAAGTTCTTTTTAACAAAGCATCAGAGAAATGTTTACAAATACATCTAACAAAACATATGAAGGACATTTACAAAGATAAAATTTTATACTTTATTTGAAAAAATTAAAGAATATCTTTAAAAGCGTAATTATATGTTTATGGATAATAAGACTCAGTATTGTAAAAACAACAATTCTCTCCAATTTATCCATGGATTCAATGTAATCACAATCAAAATCCTAGTCTGTGTGCATGTGTGTGTGAACTGTAAGCTAAGGTTACTTCAGCAAGATGCACGATGGAAGGCTAGAAGGAACCAATGATAATCTCCCACATAAAAACAATAACAAATGAATAATAATAAACCAGTAAAAATAGTTCAATGGAAGGCCCTGAGCTATAATGAAGCAGCAGCAGAAATCCTGAGGAACTAAAAAACTGATGATGGTTATGTAAAAAAGCAAAACAACAACAACAAACAATCAAACAAACAAAAACCCCATAAGAAGCATTTTACCTGTGTCACCCTATATCCCAGGCCAGAGGAGCATGGTGCCAAGAAGTACAATTTGGAGGGATTTCACCTTACTCAGAAATGGAGAGCAGGAATATCCCAGCAAGCTTCACTCCATGGATATTTTAGCTTTTTTTTTTTTTTTTTTTTTTTTAAAGATTTTATTTATTTATTTGACAGAGAAAGAGATCACAAGTAGGCAGAGAGGCAGGCAGAGAGGCAGGCAGATAGAGGCGAGGAAGCAGGCTCCCGGCTCAGCAGAGAGTCCCATGCGGGCCTGGATCCCAAGACCCTGAGACCATGACCTGAGCTGAAGGCGGAGGCTTAACCCACTGAGCCACCCAGGCGCCCAATATCTTAGCTTTAGCCTGAGGACCTCCACGTCTTCGCTGATGATGAACACAGCTGACAGAGCTGTCTTGAGTCTCTGCTACTGGGTTTCCTCCCTCGGGCTGGAGATGTCACTACTGTGAGACCTGGGCTGTGGTTCTCTAGTTGCTGTTGTGCCCCGCTTGCTGGGATTGGCTCACCAATAGCCACAACACCTTGTCATCCGAGATACCAAAGCTAATGCTGCTCTGCACTCCACCCTTAGGTCCCAAGTCTTCATTGTGAACTTTCATTACCAGCACTGAGGTGCCACTGTTCAGCACTCTATTTCAGAGTCCCAAGTTGGGGTTTTGACCCACCATAACCATAATGCTGCTGCTGCTGCTGCTGCTGCTGCTGCTGCTAGACACCCCAATCCCAGGTCCAAGTCCTGGCTTTGATCCATCATCCCTGGGACTTTGTTACTGTCTGTGATTTGCTCCAGGATTCTTAGTGGAGGCTGCAAATTGCCATTACTGGGTAAGCTGCTGCTGGTCTGTTAGTACTCCATAAGAACAGAGCTGGAACTTTAAGCCACTACCCAGAGTGTGCTGCTGTCCCATCCTGTCTTAGGCTCAAGCCACTGTTCCAGGCTGTCATCCTAGGGCCTGTGCCATTGTTGCCTTCTTGTCCTGCACCCAGGGCATGAATCATTTCTGTGAGCACCAGAGAACAAGATCCTAGTTCCACGGGAAAGCTGCACATGCTCACACCATGCGTTCTGGTGTCGTACCACAGTAAATGCCCCATGACCTGGAACCCCAAAGCTGTGGTAGTTCTGTGTGTCTCTAATCCTAGAAACCAAGCTCCACTACCACTGAGTCCCAGCATGCTGGGGCCAGTGACAAGAAAGATCCACTTGGCTAGAACATCCTCCCAGGGATGGGGTGGGGGAGGAAAACAAGAGGATTGCAGCAGTCTTCATGTCCAAGGGCCCCAAGAGAACTAGCCATCACTAACACATACAGGATCTCCATAATCTTGTCTATAGAAGATCCTTCCCCCACCCAGCAGTCTTACCCATTACTTACCTCAGATGACAGAGCTACACGAAGATTATGCCAACGTGTTATTCCAGGAGCCACAGACATTGCCCCCAAACAAGCCAATGCCCTCACAGTCATATCTTGGTGAAAGTCTTTCTGCACCAAAGTCAGTCAGATAAGCCTAGAAGACGTAACTTCTCCCTCGAAAACACAAGCAGTGCAAAGTCACTTGAAACACGAGAAAGCAAAGGAACTTGACACCATCAAAGGAATGCAGTAACTTTCCATTATCTGACCCCAGAGAAATGAAGATCTGAAAATGACCAGGAAAAAAAAAAAAAGAATTCATTTAATTATTATTATTATTTTTAATGTTTAAGTAGTATATCATTTTTTATCCTTTTACTTTCAATCTACCTTTTTTTTAAATTAACATGTAATGTATTATTTGCTTCAAGGATACAGGTCTGTGAATCATCAGTCTTACACAATTTACAGCATTCAATATATATAGCACATACCCTCCCCAATGTCCATAACCCAGCCACCCTATCCCTTTCCCTGCCCCCACAAACAATCCTCCTTTTGTTTCCTGAGATTGAGAGTCTTTTATTGTTTGTCTCCTTCCCCAGTCCCATCTTGTTTCATTTCCCCCTCCTTTCCCCCCACAACCCCCTAAGAAAGGTCAGTAAGATTCAAGAGAACACAGAGAGACACCAGTGAAATCAAGAAAACAACGTATGAAAAAAAATGAGAAGTTCAACAAAGAAACAAATCTTAAAGAAAACAAACACATATTCTTTTTATTTTACTATTTTATTTTATTACTTATTTTATTTCTTTTCAGTGTTCCAAAATTCATTGCTTATGCACCAAAACCAGTGCTCCATGCAATATGTGCCCTCCATAATACTCACCACCAGCCTCACCCAAACACATATTCTTGAACTGAAGAACAGATGAATAAAATAAAAACTGCAATGGAGAGCTTCAACAATCAAATGGAAGACAGAACCTGTGAGCTTGACAGATTTTATAATTCCATCCTAACAGAGAAAAGAAAACAAATAAGAATGAAAAGAACATATGAGAAAAAAGCTTATGAGAATTATGGAATATCATGGGATGAATCAATATTCATATTATGAGAGTGCCAGAAGGAGAAGAGAGAGGGAAAGGAACAGAGAACTCATTTAAATAAATAATTACTTAAAACATACCAAATTTGGGGAAAGATTTGGTTATCTGGATATGGTCATAAAGATATGGAATGAAAATGCTCAGTTCCAACCAAAGAGGTCTTCACCAAGACAAAATATGATCAAATTCTCAAACACAAAAAGAGAACATCTGATAAGGGTTAGATCCAAAATATATAAAGTACTCATATAAGTCAATAGCAAAAATCAGATAATCCAATTAAAATGAGCAAAAGGCCTAATCAACATTTTTCAAAAGAAGACATGTAAATGGCCAATAAGTACACCAAAGGTGCTCAACAGCACTAATTATCAGGGAAATGCAAATCAAAATCACAGCAAGGTATTAACTCATACCTATCAGAAAGGTTATACTCAAGACAAAAGGTAACAAATGTTGGTGAGGACGTGGGAAAAAGGGAACACTTGTGCACTGTTTGTGGGGAAGTAAATAGGTATATCCATTAAGAAAATAGTATGGAAGTTTCTCAAAACTTAAAAAAATAGAACTATCATATAATTTAGCAATCCCACTTCTGAGTACATATCCATAAATAAAAAAACAACAACATAAAGACAGAATATCAAACAGATGTTTGCATTTCCATGTTCATTGCAGCATTATTCACAATAGCCAAGGTATGCAAACAACCTAAATGTCCCTTAATGGATGAATGGATTAAAAAACTATATATATGTATATATACATATACACATATATATGCATATACATACATATATATATATATATATATATATATATGAAATTATTTATATAGCCACACACACAACTTCATTGAAACAGAGAATAGAATGGTGGTTATCAGGAGCTGGGGTGAAAGGGAAATGAGTAAATCTAGATTAAAGAATGCAAACTTTCAGTTATAAGAAATGCTAAGTTCTGAGAATCTAATAAACAACAATGGTGAGTAGAGTTAATAATATAGTATTGTACACTTGAAAATTGCTGAGAATAGATCTTAAGCATTCTAACAACAAATTAAACAAAAAGATTTAACAAAATGAACTGATGTTTCTATTAGTTATCTTGATCTTGGTAATCATTCCATAATGTACATGGATATCAAATCATCACAATGCACACTTTGAATAGATACAATTTATAATTATATTGGTCAATTAGTCCTCAATAAAGATAGAAAAAAATAAACTGACAAGCTGATTCTGACATTTATATTAAGAAATAAATGTCTAAGAAACATCAAGGCAGCCTAAAGAACAAAATTTGAGATCTTATAGTGGCATTTCAAAACCTATATAAAGGATTACTAATTAAAACAGCACATTCTTGTTACACAGATGAAAAATAGATCAATGGAACAGAATGGGTTTGAAACAGAGTCCTACACATATGAAGACACTAAATGGTTGACAAGAGTGACACTGTAGAATAGTGAGAAAAGACAGTCTTACTTTTTTTTTTTCTACACAGTCTTTCTATAAATGACTTTGTCTCTTAGAAATTCATATTTTAAAACCAGTATTGACTGCATTCTCCCAACATTCAGAAAATAAATTGCCAGTACATTCTTGGTCTAAATGTAAAAGGTACACAATAAAGTTCGTAGAAGATGATATGGGATAACAACTTGATGACCTGGAATATGTCAAGACTTTTTATTTTTTTATTTTTATTTTTTTTAATATAAATATATAAATATTTATTTATATATATTTATGTATTCTTTTTTTTTTTGGCTTTTTATTTTATTTTTTTATTTTTTTTTTATTTCCAGCATAACAGTATTCATTATTTTTGCACCACACCCCGTGCTCCATGCAATCCGTGCCCTCTATAATACCCACCACCTGGTACCCCAACCTCCCACCCCCCGTCCCTTCAAAACCCTCAGATTGTTTTTCAGAGTACATAGTCTCTCATGGTTCACCTCCCCTTCCAATTTCCCCCAACTCCCTTCTCCACTCTAAGTCCCCATGTCCTCCATGCTATTTGTTATGCTCCACAAATAAGTGAAACCATATGATAATTGACTCTCTCTGCTTGACTTATCTCACTCAGCATAATCTCTTCCAGTCCCGTCCATGTTGCTACAAAAGTTGGGTATTCATCCTTTCTGATGGAGGCATAATACTCTATCCCCAGGGGTACAGGTCTGTGAATCACCAGGTTTACACACTTCACAGCACTCACCAAAGCACATACCCTCCCCAATGTCCATAATCCCACCCCCTTCGCCCAAACCCCCTCCCCCCAGCAACCCTCAGTTTGTTTTGTGAGATTAAAAGTCACTTATGGTTTGTCCCCCTCCCAATCCCATCTTGTTTCATTTATTCTTCTCCTACCCACTTAAGCCCCCATGTTGCATCACCACTTCCTCATATCAGGGAGATCATATGATAGTTGTCTTTCTCTGCTTGACTTATTTCGCTAAGCATGATACGCTCTAGTTCCATCCATGTTGTCGCAAATGGCAAGATTTCATTTCTTTTGATGGCTGCATAGTATTCCATTGTGTATATATACCACATCTTCTTGATCCATTCATCTGTTGATGGACATCTAGGTTCTTTCCATAGTTTGGCTATTGTGGACATTGCTGCTATAAACATTCGGGTGCATGTGCCCCTTTGGATCACTACGTTTGTATCCTTAGGGTAAATACCCAATAGTGCAATTGCTGGGTCATAGGGCAGTTCTATTTTCAACATTTTGAGGAACCTCCATGCTGTTTTCCAGAGTGGCTGCACCAGCTTGCATTCCCACCAACAGTGTAGGAGGGTTCCCCTTTCTCCGCATCCTCGCCAGCATCTGTCATTTCCTGACTTGATGATTTTAGCCATTCTGACTGGTGTGAGGTGATATCTCATTGTGGTTTTGATTTGTATTTCCCTGATGCCGAGTGATATGGAGCACTTTTTCATGTGTCTGTTGGCCATCTGGATGTCTTCTTTGCAGAAATGTCTGTTCATGTCCTCTGCCCATTTCTTGATTGGATTATTTGTTCTTTGGGTGTTGAGTTTGCTAAGCTCTTTATAGATTCTGGACACTAGTCCTTTATCTGATATGTCATTTGCAAATATCTTCTCCCATTCTGTCAGTTGTCTTTTGATTTTGTTAACTGTTTCCTTTGCTGTGCAGAACACGGCAGGGATGTCCATTATCACCACTGCTATTCAACATAGTACTAGAGGTCCTAGCCTCAGCAATCAGACAACAAAAGGAAATTAAAGGCATCCAAATCGGCAAAGAAGAAGTCAAATTATCACTCTTCGCAGATGATATGATACTATATGTGGAAAACCCAAAATACTCCACTCCAAAACTGCTAGAACTTATACAGGAATTCAGTAAAGTGTCAGGATATAAAATCAATGCACAGAAATCAGTTGCATTTCTCTACACCAACAGCAAGACAGAAGAAAGAGAAATTAAGGAGTCAATCCCATTTACAATTGCACCCAAAACCAGAAGATACCTAGGAATAAACCTAACCAAAGAGACACAGAATCTATACTCAGAAAACTATAAAGTACTCATGAAAGAAATTGAGGAAGACACAAAGAAATGGAAAAATGTTCCATGCTCCTGGATTGGAAGAATAAATATTGTGAAAATGTCTATGCTACCTAAAGCAATCTACACATTTAATGCAATTCCTATCAAAGTACCATCCATCTTTTTCAAAGAAATGGAACAAATAATGCTAAAATTTATATGGAACCAGAAAAGACCTCGAATAGCCAAAGGGATATTGAAAAAGAAAGCCAACGTTGGTGGCATCACAATTCCGGACTTCAAGCTCTATTACAAAGCTGTCGTCATCAAGACAGCATGGTACTGGCACAAAAACAGACACATAGATCAATGGAACAGAATAGAGAGCCCAGAAATAGACCCTCAACTCTATGGTCAACTAATCTTCGACAAAGCAGGAAAGAATGTCCAATGGAAAAAAGACAGCCTCTTCAATAAATGGTGCTGGGAAAATTGGACAGCCACATGCAGAAAAATGAAATTGGACCATTTCCTTACACCACACACAAAAATAGACTCAAAATGGATGAAGGACCTCAATGTGCGAAAGGAATCCATCCAAATCCTTGAGGAGAACACAGGCAGCAACCTCTTTGACCTCAACTGCAGCAACATCTTCCTAGGAACAACGCAAAAAGCAAGGGAAGCAAGGGCAAAAATGAACTATTGGGATTTCATCAAGACTTTTTAAATATAATTTAAAAATGCAAATTTTAAAGGAAGAAAAATGTTATAACAATCGTGTATTGTTAATGATTTCTGTCAATGATGGGCTCTCGGTAGCTCAGTCCGTTAAGCATTTGCCTTTGGCTCAGGTCATGATCCCACGTCCTAGGATCAAGCCCCACACTGAGCTCCCTGCTCAGCAGAAACAGATTCTCCCTCTGCCTGCCACTGCCCATGTTCATGCTCTCTCTTTCAAAGAAATAAATAAAATCTTTTAAAAAAAGGAATTTCTCTCAAAGGTCATAAAGAAAAGGTGAAATGAAAAAAACAGAATAGGGGAAGATATTTGCTATACATATATCAGATAAAAGACTCACATTCAGAATATATAGAGAAAAACTACTACTCATAGAGAAGGAAAATCTGTGGAAAAATAAATTATTTAAGCAGACACTTTATCAAAGAGAATATGTATCTGACCAAAAAATGTGTAAAAGATGTTTAAATTCATTTGTCTTTAGAGATACATAAATTAAAGCTACCACACACATTGGAAAAATTGAAATGAGAACCTATAGCTATTTCAAGTATTGGTGAGAATGTCAAACTAAAAGTCTTCAATAGCACTTGTGGAAATGCATGTGGTACAGATACTTTGGAAATCTAGCACTATTTACTAAAACGGAACATATACATAACTTTGACCCAGTGATTCCTGTTGTAGTTATAAGGCATAATCCCAAATGTAATTCAAAATATATTTATCAGGCATCACATATAAGAACATTTACAGCACCATAATTAGTAATATACAAAATCTTGAAATTTACCAATACTCATCAGATGTCATCAATTGTAGATTGGATAAATACATTATGATATATTCACACATATTTAACAATAAGAATGAAAGCTCTCCAACTGTGTACAATAATATGACTGCCTTATAAATATTTCTGAGCAAAACGAAAAAGACATAAAAGAGGAAATCTTGTATTGGTTCATTTACATAAAATATAAAGCAGATTTAGAAATTCAAGTAGTGGCTACACTTGAAGGAGAGCTGTATACTTAAAAGGGGTTCAATGGAGGCCTCTATGGTAATAAAAATGTTTTCTACCTGGATTTAGGTTCTGTCTACACAGATAAGTTCATTTATTGTAAATTCATTAAGTTGTATATGGATGAGTTTATGCCTTTTTCATGCATGCATGTATGTTTTACACTATTTTTTAAAAGATCAGAAGAATTTCTCTAAAGTGTATTTAGAGTGTAAGTCAACATGCAATTTAAAAAATGTGCACATATGGCTTCAAGATAATTTATATTGTGTAATGTGAACTATAGCTACCCAAAATAAAGTAAATGGATAACAAGGCAGTCCAAATTGAAATGTTCCTCAAAGCAGATAGAAATACCTCATGTATGAGAAGTGCCCCAAATTTGAGATGTGCAAAATTGTCTTCTTTCCTCTTTCACCTGCTCCGTGTTCCCTGGACCTTATTTCTGTTATGACAAAATTCTTCCAGTCAGCATCACTGAACCTTACCCCGCCCTTTTGAAATATGACTGAATATTATTGGGTTCTCTTTCTTTGACAGTGAGTTAATTGTAAAGTTCTGTCAACTCTGTGCTACAATATCTTTGGCTCATCTTTTCTACTCTCACCTCTTTCCTTGCTTCAAATCTCATTATAATGATCTTTTATCTTGCCTCAATTATCACTGCCAGATTATGTTTTCTGAAGTGTAGATTTAATTACATCACCCTCCCATAAAACAAAACAATTTTTGTGATTATTACCCTTTATGGGGAAAGCCTTAATCAATTTGAATGTTCATTATGTCAAAGTGAGCTCTAACTTTCCCATGACTGCCTTCTCTAAGCTTATTCTTCCATCTGGGAAATTCTTCTACCCAATGCCCACGACCATATGACTAAATTTCCATTATTTCATAATTTGTATATCATCCAGCAACACTCTCACAAACCCATGTTCTTTACACTAGTCTTTTGCCAATTTTCTTCTCTTTTGACACATACCTCATTCTGCCTTTTTCTGTTACTTATTTACACATATGAACTTCTAGATTGGCATATATTAAGAGATAAGGAAAGATTCCTGATTTTAAAAATCTTAGTCTAGAATACCCCTATTTTGGCCTCAAACTGCATCATATGTCCCTGATTTTGTATAACCTCCATTTCTTCTTCTCTGGACTAGATATTTTAAGTTGTTTTATATTTATTTTTCTTTTTAATCATTACATTGATTACTTGCCTTTATCTTCTTAGTCATTACCTTTGGATCTTCTATAATTTGCCAGTTACCCTCACAGTATATGCTTTCAACTAAATGCATATCATTTAATATTGTGATATGCCTGCATCTTATATTTTTATCTAAGCAATTGATTGAAATATAGAATAAGACAGGGCCAGAGACAGACCTCTTACCTTCTATCAAGTTTTATTCCTCATTGTTAGAAAATGTCCTTTGGATAAATCTATAACTAACTACAACAACTTCCAACAGGAACAATAGCTACACATTCATGCAAAAAATGCAATAAATGTAGCAGAGTATGTTTATATCAATTCTCTATTTTTACATCAAAAGTATGGAAAAGAGAAAAGTGATTTTCATTGTAGTCTTAATGAATGGTATTTAGAATCTAGTTGTACTTTGCTAAGTAACCCCACAAATTATCTAAGTAGCTTCTCGGCCTTTTGGCTAAGATCAAGTCTAAATAATATTATAGTAGAATGTGAATATATAGACTGATATAAATCTTAGCAATTATGTCTGGATTTTATAAATTTTTCCTTTGGAAGTTCATAATATTTGGCTTTATTGAATCTTCTGTCAACACTGTCATGTCATACAAGTGCTCAAATACATTGTCATGTCTTGATCCAAGATCATTTTTGCAAACTTTTGTTCTTGTGATTTAACTCACCTTAACCAGGAAACCTAAATTACGTTAAAGGGATGTGGTGAACTCTAATCAGATCCTCCTCACCCATAGATTTTAATTCCAAACCTGTTTGTATATATTGTTTTGTTTTTTCAGATTGAAGATTAACTTCTTCAGAAAGTATAGAAGTTAATAAGAAATGTGAAATTTTTTATTTTCTTCATCTGTTAACATATTGGCTGTCTAGTGTACTAGAGTTATGCATTTCTTTCATGTATCAAGCAGAACTGAAAAAAAGATGTGTTTAGTTTTTCATAATTCATACTTTATGCTTAATAATTCTGACAAGATTAATATGGGTTTATTTTAATTTTTTATTTTTATGCATTTATTTACTTTAGGCAATGGGGGTGAAAGATGCAGGGACAGTGAATGGAAGAACATAGAGATAAAACTAGGGAGGTGGCATGAAGCTATTTTGGGTTTATTTTAGTATTTTATATTTACTTTTGTTTCTAGCTACCTCATCATCCTCTGTTTTTTCAAAGTCTATAATTTCATAAAGCAACCTGGCTACTCTATTGATTTACTTAAATACCTTTACATTGTATTTCAGATTTTATCTATTTATTTGAGAGAGAGGGAGAAAGCATGAGCAGAGGGAGAGGAAGAGAATCAAGCTAACTCCATGCTGAGAATGGAGTGTGATGCAGGGCTTGATCCCACAACGCTGAGATCATGACTTGAGCCAAAATTAAGAGTCAGATACTTAACCTCAGGTGTCCCACCTTCATATTTTTTTAATCAAGATTTTGGGTTATTTAAAATTCAGACATATTACTCTACAACTTTTCATTAGCCACATTCCTTTTAAAGGTTTGTGTAAACATATACTTTTTATGTTTTGAAATATTGTTTTTTAAAAATTTTGTCTCTTAAAATATTTTGTAGTTCAATGATCAGTTATTGGCATGGAGTAAAGAAATATGGTCAGAATTCAGGTCATGACCTTATGTGAAATCCCAGTATTGGGAAAGAGATAGATAGCCTGCCACTAATGCCTCTCTGTGAAAATTTCATTTAATTCTTCTGGGCACTCCTCCTAGTGATTAGAATATATCAAAGAACAAAATAGACAAGTTTCTGCTTTCATGAAACTTAAATTTTGGTGTCCTGAAGAGAAAAACGTGAAAACAATTTTTAGAAATGGGAGTGTGTTTTTGTGTTAACTCCTCTCTTTAAAATTCAACAAAGAAGCATACTTTATAACCAACTTAGTAATAAATATTGATTGATTATAATTTATAGGGTATGTACTGAGCTGTTAATCAAATACTAAGTCTGCATTTTGGTCAAATATAAAGTTTTTTTTTTTTTTTTTAATTGGCATCATTTTTTTTTTTTTTTTATAAACATGTATTTTTATCCCCAGGGGTACAGGTCTGTGAATCGCCAGGTTTACACACTTCACAGCACTCACCAAAGCACATACCCTCCCCAATGTCCACAACCCCACCCCCCCCTTCTCCCAACACCCCTCCCCCCAGCAACCCTCAGTTTATTTTGTAAGATTAAGAGTCACTTATGGTTTGTCTCCCTCCCAAACCCATCTTGCTTCATTGATTCTTCCCCTACCCACTTAAGCCCCCATGTTGCATCACCACTTCCTCATATCAGGGAGATCATATGATAGTTGTCTTTCTCTGCTTGACTTATTTCGCTAAGCATGATACGCTCTAGTTCCATCCATGTTGTCGCAAATGGCAAGATTTCATTTCTTTTGATGGCTGCATAGTATTCCATTGTGTATATATACCACATCTTCTTGATCCATTCATCTGTTGATGGACATCTAGGTTCTTTCCATAGTTTGGCTATTGTGGACATTGCTGCTATAAACATTCGGGTGCATGTGCCCCTTTGGACCACTACCTTTGTATCTTTAGGGTAAATACCAGTAGAGTAATTGCTGGGTCATAGGGCAGTTCTATTTTCAACATTTTGAGGAACCTCCATGCTGTTTTCCAGAGTGGCTGCACCAGCTTGCATTCCCACCAACAGTGTAAGAGGGTTCCCCTTTCTCCGCATTCTCGCCAGCATCTGTCATTTCCTGACTTGTTGATTTTAGCCATTCTGACTGGTGTGAGGTGATATCTCATTGTGGTTTTGATTTGTATTTCCCTGATGCCGAGTGATATGGAGCACTTTTTCTTATGTCTGTTGGCCATCTGGATGTCTTCTTTGCAGAAATGTCTGTTCATGTCCTCTGCCCATTTCTTGATTGGAATATTTGCCCTTTGGGTGTTGAGTTTGCTAAGTTCTTTATAGATTTTGGACACTATTCCTTTAACTGATATATCGTTAGCAAATATTTTCTCCCATTCTGTCAGTTGTCTTTTGACTTTGTTAACTGTTTCCTTTGCTGTGCAAAAGCTTTTGATCTTGATAAAATCCCAATAGTTCATTTTTGCCCTTGCTTCCCTTGCCTTTGGCGATGTTCCTAGGAAGATGTTGATGCGGCTGAGGTCGAAGAGGTTGCTGCCTGTGTTCTCCTCAAGGATTTTGATGGATTCCTTTCGCACATTGAGGTCCTTCATCCATTTTGAGTCTATTTTCCTGTGTGGTGTAAGGAAATGGTCCAATTTCATTTTTCTGCATGTGGCTGTATAATTTTCCTAACACCATTTATTGAAGAGGCTGTCTTTTTTCCATTGGACATTCTTTCCTGCTTTGTCGAAGATTAGTTGACCAAAGAATTGAGGGTCTATTTCTGGGCTCTCTATTCTGTTCCATTGATCTATGTGTCTGTTTTTGTGCCAGTACCATGCTGTCTTGATGATGACAGCTTTATAATATAGCTTGAAGTCCAGAATTGTGATGCCACCAAGTTTGGCTTTCTTTTTCAATATCCCTTTGGCTATTCGAGGTCTTTTCTGGTTCCATATAAATTTTAGAATTATTTGTTCCATTTCTTTGAAAAATATGGATGGTTCTTTGATAGGAATTGCATTAAATGTGTAGATTGCTTTAGGTAGCATAGACATTTTCACAATATTTATTCTTCCAATCCAGGAGCATGGAACATTTTTCCATTTCTTTGTGTCTTCCTCCATTTCTTTCATGAGTACTTTATAGATTTCTGAGTATAGATTCTGTGCCTCTTTGGTTAGGTTTATTCCTAGGTATCTTCTGGTTTTGGGTGCAATTGTAAATGGGATTGACTCCTTAATTTCTCTTTCTTCTGTCTTGCTGTTGGTGTAGAGAAATTCAACTGATTTCTGTGCATTGATTTTATATCCTGACACTTTACTGAATTCCTGTATAAGTTCTAGCAGTTTTGGAGTGGAGTCTTTTGGGTTTTCCACATATAGTATCATATCATCTGCGAAGAGTGATAATTTGACTTCTTCTTTGCCGATTTGGATGCCTTTAATTTCCTTTTGTTGTCTGATTGCTGAGGCTAGGACCTCTAGTACTATGTTGAATAGCAGTGGTGATAATGGACATCCCTGCCGTGTTCCTGACCTTAGCGGAAAAGCTTTCAGTTTTTCTCCATTGAGAATGATATTTGCGGTGGGTTTTTCATAGATGGCTTTGATGATATTGAGGTATGTGCCCTCTATCCCTACACTTTGAAGAGTTTTGATCAGGAAGGGATGCTGTACTTTGTCAAATGCTTTTTAAGCATCTATTGAGAGTATCATATGGTTCTTGTTCTTTCTTTTATTGATGTGTTGTATCACATTGACTGATTTGCGGATGTTGAACCAACCTTGCAGCCCTGGAATAAATCCCACTTGGTTGTGGTGAATAATCCTTTTAATGTACTGTTGAATCCTATTGGCTAGTATTTTGGTGAGAATTTTCGCATCTGTGTTCATCAAGGATATTGGTCTATAGCTCTCTTTTTTGATGGGATCCTTGTCTGGTTTTGGGATCAAGGTGATGCTGGCCTCATAAAATGAGTTTGGAAGTTTTCCTTCCATTTCTATTTTTTGGAACAGTTTCAGGAGAATAGGAATTAGTTCTTCTTTAAAGGTTTGGTAGAATTCCCCCGGGAAGCTGTCTGGCCCTGGGCTTTGGTTTGTTTGGAGATTTTTAATGACTGTTTCAATCTCCTTACTGGTTATGGGCCTGTTCAGGCTTTCTACTTCTTCCTGGTCCAGTTGTGGTAGTTTATATGTTTCTAGGAATGCATCCATTTCTTCCAGATTGTCAAATTTGTTGGCATAGAGTTGCTCATAGTATGTTCTTATAATAGTTTGTATTTCTTTGGTGTCAGTTGTGATCTCTCCTCTTTCATCATGATTTTATTTATTTGGGTCCTTTCTCTTTTCTTTTTGAATAATCTGGCCAAGGGTTTATCAATTTTATTAATTTTTTCAAAGAACCAGATCCTAGTTTCGTTGATTTGCTCTATTGTCTTTTTGGTTTCTATTTCATTGATTTCTGCTCTGATCTTTATGATTTCTCTTCTCCTGCTAGGCTTAGGGTTTCTTTCTTGTTCTTTCTCCAGCTCCTTTAGGTGTAGGGTTAGGTTGTGTATCTGAGACCTTTCTTGTTTCTTGAGGAAGGCTTGTACCGCTATATATTTTCCTCTAAGGACTGCCTTTGTTGTGTCAAACAGATTTTGAACTGTTGTATTTTCATTATTATTTGTTTCCATGATTTTTTTCAATTCTTCTTTAATTTCCCGGTTGACCCATTCATTTTTTAGAAGGATGCTGTTTAGTCTCCATGTATTTGGGTTATTTCTAAACTTCCTCTTGTGTTTGAGTTCTAGCTTTAGAGCATTGTTGTCTGAAAATATGCAGGGAATGATCCCAATCTTTTGATACTGGTTGAGTCCTGATTTAGGACTGAGGATGTGATCTATTCTGGAGAATGTTCCATGTGCACTAGAGAAGAATGTGTATTCTGTTGCTTCGGGATGAAATGTTCTGAATATACCTGTGATGTCCATCTGGTCCAGTGTGTCGTTTAAGGCCTTTATTTCCTTGCTGATCTTTTGCTTGGATGATCTGTCCATTTCAGTGAGGGGAGTGTTAAAGTCCCCTACTATTATTGTATTATTGTTGAAGTGTTTCTTTGATTTTGTTATTAATTGGTTTATATAGTTGGCTGCTCCCACGTTGGGGGCATAGATATTTAAAATTGTTAGATCTTCTTGTTGGAAAGACCCTTTGAGTATGATATAGTGTCCTTCCTCATCTCTTATTATAGTCTTTGGCTTAAAATCTAATTGATCTGATATAAGGATTGCCACTCCTGCTTTCTTCTGATGTCCATTAGCATGGTAAATTCTTTTCCACCCCCTCACTTTAAATCTGGAGGTGTCTTCGGGCTTAAAATGAGTTTCTTGGAGGCAACATATAGATGGGTTTTGTTTTTTTATCCATTCTGATACCCTGTGTCTTTTGATTGGGGCATTTAGCCCATTAACATTCAGGGTAACTATTGAGAGATATTATGAATTTAGTGCCATTGTATTGCCTGTAAGGTGACTGTTACTGTATATAGTCTCTGTTCCTTACTGATCTATCACTTGTAGGCTCTCTCTTTGCTTAGAGGACCCCTTTCAATATTTCCTGTAGAGCTGGTTTGGTGTTTGCAAATTCTTTCAGTTTTTGTTTGTCCTGGAAGCTTTTAATTTCTCCTTCTATTTTCAATGATAGCCTAGCTGGATATAGTATTCTTGGCTGCATGTTTTTCTCGTTTAGTACTCTGAAAATATCATGCCAGCTCTTTCTGGCCTGCCAGGTCTCTGTGGATGGGTCAGCTGCCAATCTAATATTTTACCATTGTATGTTACAGACCTCTTTTCCCGGGCTGCTTTCAGGATTTTCTCTTTGTCACTAAGACTTGTAAATTTTACTATAAGGTGATGGGGTGTGGGCCTATTCTTATTGATTTTGAGGGGCGTTCTCTGAACCTCCTGAATTTTGATGCTCATTCCCTTTGCCATATTGGGGAAATTCTCCCCAATAATTCTCTCCAGTATACCTTCTGCTCCCCTCTCTCTTTCTTCTTCTTCTGGAATCCCAATTATTCTAATGTTGTTTCGTCTTATGGTGTCACTTATCTCTCAAATTCTCCCCTCATGGTCCAGTAGCTGTTTGTCCCTCTTTTGCTCAGCTTCTTTATTCTCTGTCATTTGGTCTTCTATATCACTAATTCTTTTTTCTGCCTCATTTATCCTAGCAGTGAGAGCCTCCATTTTTGATTGCACCTCATTAATAGCTTTTTTGATTTCAACTTGGTTAGATTTTAGTTCTTTTATTTCTCCAGAAAAGGCTTTTATATCTCCCGAGAGGGTTTCTCTAATATCTTCCATGCCTTTTTCGAGCCCGGCTAGAACCTTGAGATTTGTCATTCTGAACTCTAGATCTGACATATTACCAATGTCTGTATTGATTAGGTCCCTAGCCTTCGGTACTGCCTCTTGTTCTTTTTTTTGTGGTGAAATTTTCCGCCTTGTCATTTTGTCCAGATAAGAGTATATGAAAGAGCAAGTAAAATAGTAAAAGTGTGGTAAAAACCCCAGGAAAATATGGTTTAACCAAATCAGAAGAGATCCCAAATCATGAGGGGGGAGAAAGGGGAAAAAAGAGGTTCAAAAAGAAAGAAAGAAAAAAAATAAAAAATAAATAAAAAAAAGAAAGGAATTTAAAAAAGGAAAACGAATAAAGAAAAATATAAAAAGGAAAAAATGTGTATTAGATAAACTAGTTAAAAAACGTTAAAAAAAGAAAAGGGTAAAAGTTTAAAAAAATATTAGCAGGAGAAGAGAAAAAAATGAAAAAGAAAAAAATTAAATTAACTGAAAGACTTAAAAAAATCACAGGGGAAAAAAAAAAAAAGAAAAGAAAAAAAAATCACAGGGAGAAAGCCATGAGTTCCGTGCTTTGCTTTCTCCTCCTCTGGAATTCTGCTGCTCTCCTTGGTATTGAAACCGCACTCCTTGGTAGGTGAACTTGGTCTTGGCTGGATTTCTTGTTGATCTTCTGGGGGAGGGGCCTGGTGTAATGATTCTCAAGTGTTTTTGCCCCAGGCGGAATTGCACCGCCCTTACCAGGGGCCGGGGTGATTAATCCGCTCGGGTTTGCTTTCAGGAGCTTTTGTCCCTTGAGCACTTTCCGTAGAGTTCCGGAGGACGGGAATACAAATGGCGGCCTCCTGGTCTCTGGCCCGGAGGAGCCGAGAGCCCGGAGGCCCCACTCCTCAGTGCGCCCTCAGAGAACAGCGCCCAGTTACTCCCCGTCTGCCTGACCTCCGGCCGCGCTCCGATGCACAGAGCCTGCGACCGGTTCAAGGTAACCCTGAGCTGTGAGCTTACTGTCGGCTCTGTCTCTGTAGCCGGCCTTCCCGTTCCAATACGTGCAAGCTCTGCGACACTCAGATACCCCCGATCCTTCTGTGACCCTGCGGGACCTGAGGCCACGCTGACCCCGCGTGGGCTTCGCCCCGGTTTAGCATCTGGAGCGATGTCCCTCAGCGGAACAGACTTTTAAAAGTCCTGATTTTGTGCTCCGTTGCTCCGCCGCTTGCCGGGAGCCGGCCCCTCCCCCCGGGGTCTATCTTCCCGTCGCTTTGGATTCACTTCTCCGCCGGTCCTACCTTTCAGAAAGTGGTTGTTTTTCTGTTTCTAGAATTGCTGTTCTTCTTCTCTTCGATCTGCCGATGGATTTGCAGGTGTTTGCAATCTTTAGATAAGCTATCTAGCTGATCTCTGGCTAGCTGAAGTAGTCTCAGCCTGCTACTTCTCCGCCATCTTGACTCTTCCCCGGTCAAATATAAAGTTTGACTTGATGTTCAGTTATTATTATTATCCAATGATTGAGGGTTTTTTTAGTTTAATTAGGTCTAGATTAATAAATCACAATATCTTTTAAATATCACATCAGAAAAAAATTATATATATTATATACACAAATATTATATGTATTGATTATATGTATTATCTATCATGTATAAATTAAAAAAGGACACCAAAGGTACACTCACAATTAAGAGAGAAAATTTTCACTTTAGATAATTTTTGATCAACTGTGAAAACATTGTTTATGATAGAACATGAATAAATATTTGTATAACTGTATGCATTGAAGCATTAAATTATTTATTATCCTGTTGATTTATTTGACATAAATGATACATATTGACATATTAGTTATTAATACTTTAATCTATTTGCTTTTCTTTGGAAATTGGGAATTTTGGAACCTGAGATATAGCAATTAAAAAATGAACAGGCTAAATAAAATATTCTCAAATGGTTGAGTGTAGGCTTTTATATTTCAGACATTTTTGCAATACATAAAGCTTTCCAGATGCTAAAATTATGCAAGCATGCATTTGCCATGCATCCTTTGACATAATCAGAGTGATTTGATTTTTATTTAAATGTTATTAAATTTGATTAAAATTATCTAAGGCAATTTATTGCTCTGATAGTTCTAAGATCCTATTTGTTAAAATATACTTCTTCTGAGAAAGTAATTTAATTTTCAACTTGGTAGTTCAGTTCATTAATTATTGCATTTTTAAAACTGAAGGTTGTTTTTTTTTTGTGAACATGTGATATGATCATGTTCAGAAGCTAAGACTGAATGGGCTGTGGACAATGATTCTCAGTTTCCAGACTTACTTATTACCACACTTCTATTTACAATATCGAAACCCAATACTTCGCTTCTAATTTCCATAGAACAGAATGAAACTAGTTTTATTGGTGTTATGTTGAATGTTTTTTTCTTTCTATTGTTTGTATTTGTTAATTCCTTATTAAATAATTCAAGCATAGTTCAACTTTTTTTTTTTAAATCACAGATCTTTAATATCCTTTGGATCAGCCTTTACAGACTCTTATGCACCCCACCTAAAGAAATACTTGTATTAACAAGTTATTCAGTTTTAAACTTATGTTGTTTAGTCATTTTCTGTTGAAGACCAAAAGGATGTAGTTTGCTGAAATGTGGGCATTACATTTTTTAAGAGAAACATAATTCAGTGTTTTCAGGAAGCTGGAAGTTTCAGTCTAGAAACAATTTGGAAAAGATGTTACTAGTATTTTTTTAAATTTATAATGATTGCATTTAATTTTTATTTCAGTTCATTGGATATATCAGAACAATGATGATCTGTATTACATTTTGTAATTCTCAGCTAGATTATTTTGACTGAAATTGAAGAAGTGTGATTTTATATACTTTTAAATTACATATTAACCAATTATAAGAATGGTAAAATCACATTTGCTATCATATTCAAAATTTTGTTTTTTCTTATTGCTCTATTTATTAATTTAGTGATTATCAATTGTTTTTCAATATGATTATCATAGTACTATTTGAAAAAAGTATAAATTAAAAATGCAAATTAGAATAGCCAATATTTGAAGACAAAAATTGTCATAGTGTATGCAAAACACCACATTTATTAGAAAGTGAGGGTGATTAAATAATGAGCTTTTTGTCCTAATTTAAATGCTTTGCTTTTATTTGACATTAAAATTATATGTTTAATAACTAGGTTTTTGAAAAATATAGTTAACATAAAATTATTTGATTGACACTTTATAAAGTAGACTGCTTTCAGGTTTGGTCAATTATATAATATCTCTCATATATTTGCATATAATCATGAACACTCAAGTGCACAGGGTATTTTGAACTTCTACTTCATTTATGACAAACTCTCTTATGGTTTGTATAAACAAAAGATTAATTAATTAATTTATTGATTAATTTCATTCTCCAAAAGCATCGTGTGTATGTTTGTGTGTGTGTATGTGTGTATTTCATAGAGATCAGAGCTTTATGACCAATAATTGCATGGTAAAGCTTTTCTCAATTTTCAGTATTTCATCTAACTCCATTGCTACTTATTCTACAACACACTTTCTATACTTGCAATTAAAAAAAAAAGATTGGTAAGTATGTCAATAAACATGTAATAAATTAGAGGAAGGTATAGAAAAACTAAATAAAAATTTGTTACTGTACTTGAATACCAAATTCAGCTCTGAATGCTTGGAATATATCAATGCAGTATAAAGGATTACACAAAATAGCAATGCAGTATAATGGATTACAATGTATTTCTGAACATCAGGAACTATTCCTGATATTAAACAACAAAAATAATTTTTCATTCAAAAAGCCATTTTATATTAATATAATTAATATCAATGTTTTCATAGCAACTTTATTTAAAAATGTAAAAATGTATGCCACAAGCTTGATTTTCAGAATATCTACAGCTCAGTACTTGCATTTTAACCCATGAATAGAGTCAAGTGATGGAAGATGGGCTTCAACAGTGTTTCTTTCTCACCAAGATTGATAAGGTTTCTCATGCTGCTGTTCATCCAATCTGTCGAGAACAGAGACCAGAGATGAGACCTTGATATAGTACAATTTCTTAAGAAGACCTGTTGGCCACTTAGTATTAAGATGATTACATCAGAACTTTCCACTCTGTAGGCATCTATAATTAGCCTTTACTAGATTGATAACTCAAATTGGATGTGGATTTGCCCTTTCTGCCTCTAATCTTACTGCCTCATTGCTCTCAGAGTAATCTTACAGAATGACTGACTTATCAATTGGTTTCACAAAGGATTTGTTCAAGGCAATTTTATGAAATCCACCAAGTTTTCTACATCACTTTGATGCACCCAAATAGATCATTAGAATACATTATTAAAAACTCAGCTAAAAAGTTAGCACTGGAATCATGCCATATTGGAGTGCACTGTCTTCAAGGATGTAACATTTGCATTCTTCCAATGGCAAATATTCTGAGTCCACACCAATAGTTAGAGTACAGTGGGATGTGTAAACTAAGGCCCTAATAGATTGGGAATCCAGCCCAGAAATTGGTATGGTTCCACAAGGGGGAGAGTCACATTCCTCAATCTTTCTTTGTCTTGAAACTTGAATAGTACTGGTCATATGTTTCGACAGTGATCTTTCAGTTGAATTTGTCTTATTTGTTCCAAGATTTTTTTTTAAGATTTTATTTATTTATTTGACAGAGAGAGATCACAAGTAAACAGAGAGGCAGGCAGGGAGAGGAGGAAGTAGCAGAGAGCCTGATGTGGGGCTCGATCCCAGGACCCTGGGATCATGACCTGAGCCGAAGGCAGAGGCTTTAACCCACTGAGCCACCCAGGCGCCCCTGTTCCAAGATTTGGTTAAGGTTATTTTTGACAAAAATACCACAGAAGTGAAAATTCTATAAATTCATCATGTCTGAGAGTAAGTAAGGTTGATATATCTTATTAATGATGATATTAACCTTAGTCCCTTGTAGAAGGTGTTGTCTGCTAGGTTTCCCCTCTGTAAAGTGACCATTTTCCCTTGGTAATCAATAAATATCTTATGGAGATACTAATACATTCTGCAAATATCCTATTTCTTCTCAAACTTTTGCTCACTAATTGTAGCATGCATTACTGGATCTTGACAATGAACAGAGACAGTGAACAATTATTCAGTGTTCTAATGAAAATTTTCTATTTCCTTTATTCATTCTACCTTTGTGAATTTGAATTCTTCTGTATGGGAGAGCTATATCTTCTCATATATTTCTTATTCAGTTATTCATTCATATTAGTATACATGTGGATTTTTTGAATGTTTGAGATTTTTTCCATCTTCTTGCCCAAATTTTTCCAGTCTGAACATTGGGAAATCCCTCAGTTTTGTTCCTCTACCCTTTCAACATTCCTCATTCTTTTTTTCATGGACTTTTAATTTTAGTATGGTTTTAAATTAGCTAAAAAATTGTTATAGTTATCCTATTATTAAATCTTACTTTAGAACCAAAATTGATACATTAATTAGTATTAACACTATACTTTATTGACATTTTCTTTACTTTTACCTAATGATCTTTTACTTTTCCGGGATCCCACTCAGAACAGTCCATTAAATTTAGTGCTCATGTCTTCTTAGATTCCTTGTGACCCTGGCCATGATTGTTTTGAGGAATCTTGATCGGATTTTTTTTTTTAAGTGTCCCCGTGTTAGGATTTGCCTGTTATTTCCCCTCATCATTGGGTTGTATTTATGTGTTTTTGAGAGGAAGAGCACATGAAATGCCATTTTCATTTTATCATATCAAGGTTGTAGACTATCAACGTGACTTTCATGGTTGATGTTAACCTTACTCACCCAGCTAATTTTTTGGATCAGTTTCTTCCACTGAGAAGTTACTCTTTTCCCCCTATTCCACAGGTACTTTTGGAGATAAATTCCCAATACACAAACCACACTGAAGGGGTTGAGAGTTATACTCTATATCTTTGAGGGAGGAGTATCTACATAAGTTATTTGGAATTCTGCAAAGATTTACTACTTCTCTCCCATTTTTTATTCACTCATTTGCTTTTAGTAGTTGGGAGTCAGAGAGTCATGTAAATTTATTTTATACTTTGGGTTATAATGTAATACTGTTTTATTTTGTTTCTCATAATGCTCCAGCTTTGACTAGTGGGAGCTCAATGGTTTATGTGTGCCATGGGCATTGTAGAGGATGTGTGTGTGTGTGTTTGGTGGCTGGGGTGTGTATTTTTTCTTTTTCTTTTCTTTCTTTTTCCTTTCCTTTATTTTTTTTTATTTTTTTTTTAATAGCACTTCTTTACTTTCTGTCACTATAAGATGTTTCAGGCACATCTTTACATTTCTTGCCCAGGCCTAGAATGATCTGTTTCTCCAAAAAGTCCACTGAAAACATTCTCTGCCCTCTACTTTCACAAATACTTTTTTCCAGCCTCATAACTTCTCCATTCCCCTTATATAAGATTGGAAGTCTATAGGGCCTTAATAATAGAGAAAGGTTCTTACCTTAGTTAGGATAGTTTCTGGGATAAGCAGTGTGTCTTCACCTTCATTTCCTTTTGTGTTTGCTACTTGTTTAAAAATGACACGAGGTATGAATTTTTGCACTCTTCCTAAAACACTGTTCACAACTTGTGGTGTGGAACTTGCTGGTTTTCATGGTAAGCTGTGCTTTGGTAACACTTTCCCCTGAGCTGGATTTGGGGAAATGGTAGCAGCTATAGGTAATAAAGCTGGCAGTCTTCTACTCTTCTCAGCCAAAATTCTACCATTTTTTTCACAAGTAAACATTTATCAGTTGATTTGGGCAATTTGTAGAGAAAGCCCTTGTGAATGGTGATGGTTTTTTTTGGCTGTTTTCTTCACCTTTATACTCAAGTTTTGGAAAGTGGATTCCTAACCTTTCACATCTTCCTACAGGCTGCCAAAGCTCAAGGCTACCACCTTGTTATTTGTTCTTGGAGACTAAATCTGGTTGGAAATTCTGAACATAAGGAAAATAATGATAAACTGCTAATTTCACTACTGGGTATTCTAAATGGGCATTAAAATGAGGAGCTCCACTTCATTATTAGTAGGCTTTCCTTCTAGGATTAGTAAAACTCCTCAACAAGATATATCTAACTTCTTGCCTAGAAGATGAAATAAAAGATAATTTTGACAATCCAGAATCTAGAATATAATATTTAGTCATCCTTCCTCTCTTCTTCTTGGTATTATTTCTCTTAAATGAAAACAGTGCCTTCTAGTCAACAGACTTCAATTGGAAAAATTTCTAGCAAAAATCAGAATAACTGATTTATATAGGTGTTGAAATCATTAAAAGAGACTATATTCTGAAAACAGTCTGGGTGACAGCATGCCATCATGAAGCACTAAATTCAAGAAAGCAGTAGTTTCAGAGTTTTGAGGAAAAATCTGTTGTTATATGGTTAATTTTTTGTTCATACATGAGCTAAAAGCCATTATATATAATGGTTCAGAACATATACCACTCACATAGTTACACTAAAAAAAAACAATTACTAAAGGTACTCTCTAGCCAGCTTAACTTTGACTAGAAAGTAAGAGTTTTAAAATGAGGGAAATTGTAGAATAAAAAGTCTTGGGGACCTTCTTTTTACTCAAATTTAGGAAACTAATTGTATGATTTGTTGTCTAATATCTTGCCCTAAGCTCTTCTGTAATCCTACTATTCACTTCATCTTAGTATAACATGTGTTATAACATTCCCTTCACGTTTCATAGGAAATCTTTTGCTAGATTTAATGGTCATAAAATAGTTATACTTTATGTTTCACTAACTTGCAAAAATTGCTAAAATATTTGTACATTTAGGACATTACAAATTGTCTCTTTATAAATTCACAAAACTGGAAAGCAGAAACATGGTAGCATTGAGTAATTGTAAGTGCCTGTGCTCTGGAGTCCTACTGGTTTCAAATCCTGGCCTGTCATTAATGTCAGAGGATTGTGTGGTACTTCTCACTGTTTCATTCTCTGAAACTAATGCAAGGCCTGGCATAATTGGCACTCAAATGATAATTAATTTTAAAAAGAATATTATGTAACATCTTCCTGCCTCACTATCTTTAAAAATAGTAACACAGATTTGTATATGCGATATAAATGCAAAAGAATGTAAAGATAAAACACCAGAATAGGAACTATTTAAATGCAAATTAAAAGTTGACAGATAATTTTGCTTCTAATGTTCTATAATTTATATTATGACTTGATATTTGTGATAGAAAAATAACTTATTTTTGAAGGAATATGTAGAAATTGTATATAAAATGATTGGGTGAGAGATTACAGATGGAAAAATATGTCTGGTGGGAGGGGCAAGATAGTGGAAGAGTAGGAGACCCTACTTCAGCCAGTCCCCTGAATTGAGCCTGATATCCACCAGAACACTCTGGACACATATGAAATCAGCCTAAGAGGTAAGATTATACACTTCTGTCTCTCTATGGGGGCAGAGAAGCATCAGTGGAGTGGTACAGAGGTCTTGGGAGTGCGTGGACAGGTATCACAGGATAAAGAGCAGGAGGAGGGAACCACCAGAAGTGAACCACTGAAATGCAGTACCTCAGTGTAAAAGTGTTCTGTGTTTGGGGACCAGCGATAGCTTAGAGACCAGTGTCTGGGAGGCAGGAAGGGACTGATAACAGCACTTAAACAGAACAAAGGGAATTAAGGGACACTTACTGGGACTGGGTAGCCTCAGGAGCAGACCTAAGCCCATGGTCCTGGGACTGGCTATAGCTGCCACTCACCCATACCTGAAGGGGCCTAGTATGGGCTCAAGTGAGCAGTCTCTGGGGCTGGCAGCTGCATGACCACCACAGCCACCTCCGCTTACTCCATAGTCCCTGGGCTAAGAGTACCCTGGGGGGCTCAAGTTGGTGGTCCCTGGGGCTAGCGGCTGCCACTGTTATCAAAGCCACTGGCACTGCTGCTGCTGCCACTGCCTTTGATGTGGCTGAGAAAACCCAACATGGATTTGAATCAGTGGTCCCAGGAATGGCAGCAGCCAGGATCAGGTTTACCTGGACTGGTGTCACTTGCAGTTTTGGTGGCATGGGGATACAGAGACCAAGCAGGGGATAGGGCAATCACTAAGTTGGTGGCTGGGAATGCTCACAGCTTGTGGAAAGATGTGATATTCATAGGAGTTTGCAGAGGGGGAGTCTGTGTTCTGGACCATTCAGACAGGAGCAGTCTGTGGCTTTTCTCTGAGACAGAGTTCAGGGTGCAGACAATTTACTTTTCTCTGACCTTCTGAAAAGGCATGAAAAGCCACCAAAGAACAAAAACCTCCAGAGAATAAAAGCCAAAAATACTGGTTTCCACAGAGCCCAGCTGCTTGATAGGGAATGGGGCAACTCTGCCCAAGAAAGACTGAGTGAAAAACAATGCAACAGGCCTTTCCCAGAAGACAAGCTGAAAGAACAAGAGAACAACCACAGGTTCCTCATAATACCATAAAACCCAACACCAGGGGAAAACAATATATTAAGGTCCTGGTGTTGCTGAATATTTCTTTCTTTCTTTCTTTTTTTTTTTTAAAGATTTTATTTATTTATTTGACAGACTGAGATCACAAGTAGGCAGAGAGGTGGACAGAGAGAGATGGAGAAGCAGGCTTCCTGCTGAGCAGAGAGCCCAATGCCGGACTCAATCTCAGGAACCTGGGATTATGACCTGAGCTGAAGGCAGAGGCTTTAACCCACTGAGCCACCCAGGCACCATACAGACTGCATATTTCTTAGAAACAACTTACTTCTTTTTTAAAATTCTTTCTCATGGTTCTTGTTCTTTTATTTATTTATTTATTTTTACCTACTTACCATTTCAACTAGAAGTTTAATACAACATATTCCATAGTAACTTTTTAACTTGAACTTTTCGCATACATATAATTTTTTTCTTTTTCTTTATATCTATCTATCATCTATCTATATAGAGATGTAAGTTTCAATGTAGTTATTTTTATCCCTATTCAATATTACCTCTATAGATATGCCAGTTTTAATTTCCCTGTATCTATGGAAAGTTGAGTCCTCTAACAAAGCTAACAAGATACACCCAGAAAGAACTGAAATACCCTTCCTTGTCCCCATTGAGGGATTATAATCACCTTACCTTCACACCCTCCTTTTTAGTTTGTGTTTTAATTTTTATTTTTCTCTTGTTAGTCTTTTTATTTGTTTGTCTTTGTCTTTGTTTATAAATTTTATTCATGGGGTTCATTTTGGCTGTTTTTTTTTTTTTCTTTCTTTTTGGCAGTGACTTTCGATTGCCCCAAAACTTTCCAGGGTGGATAGATAGTTGATATTTTTAGCTATACTTCCACTCAACCACATCCCACCAGTATGACTAGGAAGAGAAATACTCAAAAGAGGAAAAATTCAGAGACTGTGACCTCAGCCATAGAATGGATATGGCCATATGCAAGATGTTGGAAATAGAATTCAGGATAACAGTTATGTAGACAATGGCTAGGTTGGATAAAACCATTAATAACAACATAGATTCTCTAAAGGCAAAAGTGAGAGCTGATCTGGCAGAACTTAAAAATGCTAACAATGAGATCCAATCTAATCTAGATATTCTAATAGCTAGGGTAAGTGAGGCAGAAGAACAAATTAGTGATTTAGAAGAAAAAATGATAGAAAAGAAGGATCAGGAGGAGGCCTGGAACAAATAGCTTAGAATCCATGAAAGCAGAATGAGAATAATAAAAGATGTCATGAAACATCCCAGTGTCAGAATTGTTGGGATCCCTGAGGGGATGGAGAGAGAGAACTGGAAGATATAGCTGAGCAAAATCTAGCTGAGAATTCCCCTAATCTGGGGACTGGAACAAGCATTCATGTTCTAGAGGTGGAGATGACACCCCCACAAGATCAATGAAGGCAAAGAGACCTACCAGCATGTGATTCTGAAACTCGCAAATCATAAAACTAGAGAAATACCTTCAGGGCAGCTAGGGGGAAGAGATTCCATACATACAGAGGGAGGATACTCAGAATAATATCAGTCCTGTCCATGGAAACTTGGCAAGCCAGAAAGGTCTGGCAAGACTAATCGGGCACTAAATGAGAAGAACATGCTGCCAAGAATACTTTATCTGGCAAGGCTATCTTTTAGAATGGATATAGAGATAAAGAGCTTCCAAGACCAGCAAAGATAATGACCACCAAGCTGTCCCTACAAGAAATATTAAGGAGGGGGTTTATAAAAGAAGAAAGACCCCAAGAGTGATATAAAACAGAAATATACAGAGACAATATATAGAAACAAGGACCTCACAGGCAACATGATAACAATAAAAACATATCTTTCAATAATCACTCTCAACATGAACAGCCTAAACAGTCTCATAAAATGGCATAGGGTTGCAGATTGGATGAAAAGACAGGACCCATCCATATGTTGTCTATAAGAGACTCATTTTGAACCTAAAGGTACATCTAGACTGAAAGTGAAGGGGTGGAGAACCATCTTTCATGCCAATGGGCATCAAAAGAAAATTGGGGATTTTCATATCGGACAAATTAGATTTTAAGCTAAAGACTGTAGTTATAGATACTGAAGGACACTGCATCGTTCTTAAAGGGTCTCTCCAACCAGAAGATCTAACAATTGTAAGTATTTGTACCCCCAATGTGGCAGCCAACTACATAAGCCAACTGTTAATAAAAATTAAGAGTCATATTGATATGAATATATTAATTGTAAGGGATCCTAACACACTGCTCTCAGTAATAGATCATCTAAGCAGAAAATCAATAAAGAAACAAGAGCATTGAATGACACATTGGGACCAGATGGACCTCATAGATATATACCAAGCATTCCACAGAACACTCATTCTTCTCAAGCGCACGTGGAACTTTCTCCAGAATAGACCACATACTGGGCCACAAATCAGGTCTCAACTAATATCAAAAGATTGAGACTATTCCCTGCATATTCTCAGACCACAGTGCTTTGAAACTGGAACTCAACCACAAAAAAAAGTTAGGAAGAAATTCAAACATCTGGTAGCTAAAGATCATCCTGCTCAAGACTGTTTAGATCAACAAGGAAACCAAAGAACTTAAACAATTCTTACAAACTGATGAGAATGAAGACACATTGGTCCAAAACCTATGAGATATGGAAAAGGTGGTCCTAAGGGGGAAATACATACCCATCCAAGCCTTAACCCCCCCAAAATATACATATATTAAATATATATTTATATAAATATATTTTAAATAGAAATATATAAAATATATATTTTATATACACACACACACATATATATAGGATTATATATAATCCCAAATATACAAACTCTCTTTATACCTTAAAGAACTGGAGAATCAACAAGTTAAGGCTACTCCGTTAATGAGAATGGAAATAATTAATATTAGAGCAGAAATCAATGCGTTAGAAACCAGAGATACAGTAGAACACTGAATGAATGAATCAATGAAACTAGAAGCTGGTTCTTTGAAAGAATTAATAAGATCAATAAGCCACTGGCCAGACTAATCCAAAAGAAAAGAGTAAGGACCCAAATTAATAAAATTATGAATGAAAGTGGAGAGATCACGACTAACACCAAGAAAATAGAAACAATAATCAGAAATTATTATCAACGGCTATATGCCAATAATTTAAGTAACCTAGAAGAAATGGATGCATTCCTTGAAACTTACAAACTTCCAAGACAGAAACAGGAAGACATTTACAACTTGAATAGACCAATATCTAGTAATGAGATTGAAGCAGTGATCAAAAACCTCCCCCAAAGAAAGAGTCCAGACCTGATGGATTCCCTGAGGAATTCTACCAAACATTTAAAGAGAAATAATACCTATTCTTCCGAATATGCTTGAAAAAATAGAAACAGAAGGAAAACTTCCAGTCTCTTTCTATGAAGCCAGCATTACCTTGATCTCCAAACCAGGCAAAGACCCCATCAAAAAGGAGAATTTCAGACCAATATCCTTGATAAAGATGAATGCCAAATTTCTCAACAAGATCCTAGCTAATAGGATCCAGCTGTACATTAAATAGGTTGAGTTTTGATCTTTTTTGAAAGATGACCATGACCATGACCAGGTGGGGTTTATTCATAGGATGCAAGAGTGGTTAAACATTGACAAATCAATGTGATAGAACAAACTTAGAAGAGAGAAGAACCACATGGTCCTCTTAATTGATGCAGAAAAAGCATTTGACAAAATATAGCATCCTTTCTTGATTAAAATTCTTCAGAGCATAGGGATAGAGGGAACATTCCCCAGCTTCATAAAATCCAACTATTAAAACCCCACAGGATATATCATTCTCTATGTAGGAAAGCTGAGAGCCTTCCCATTTTGATCAGAAACATGACAAGGATGCCCACTTTCGCCACTGTTGTTCAACATAGTACTAGAAGTCATAGCAGCAGCAATCAGACAACAACAACAACAACAATAAAATGTATTCAAATCATCAATGAATAAGTCATACTCTCCTTGCAGATGACATGATATTTTATGTGGAAAATCCAAAAGACTCCACCTCAAAATTATTAGAACTCATACAGTAACTCAGTAATGTGACAGTATACATCAATTCACAGAAATCAGTTGTTTTCTTGTACATTAACAATGAAACTGTAGAAAAGGAAATTGGAGAACTGACTCCATTTACTATAGGAACAAGAACCACAAGATGCCTTGGAATAAACCTAACCAATAGGTAAAGGGTCTATACTGGAAAAACTACAGAACATTCATGAAAGAAATTGAAGAAGACACAAAAAGATGGAAAAACATTGCATGCTCTTGGATTGAAAGAATAGGCATTGTTAAAATATCTATTCTATCCTGAGCAATCTATGCTTTCAACACCATCCAGATTCAAATAATATCAGCATTTTTCAAAGTGCTGGAACAAACAATCCTAAAATTGTATGGAACCAGAAAAGACTCTGAATTGCCAAGGAAATGTTGAAAAAGAAAAACAAAGCTGGGGACATCATGTTGCCTGATTTCAAGCTTTATTACTAAGCTTTGATCACCACGACAGCATGGTACTGGCACAAAAAACAGGCACATAGACCAGTGGAATAGAGTAGAGATCCCTGATATGGACTCTCAACTCTATGCTCAAATAATCTTTGACAAAGCAGGAAAAAATATCCAGTGGAAAAAAGACAGTCTCTTTAATAAATGGTGCTGGAAAAATTGGACAGCTATATATAGAAGAATGAAACTCGACCATTCTCTCATACCATACACAATGATAAGCTCAAAATGGATGAAAGACCTCAATGTGAGACAGGAAACCTTCAAAATCCTAGAGGAGAACATAAGCAGTAATCTCTTCAACATCGTCCACAGAAACTTCTTTCAAGACACATCTCCAAAGGCAAGGGAAACAAAAGTGAAAATAAAATTTTGGGATTCATCAAGATCAAAAGCTTCTGCACAGCAAAGGAAACAGTCAGCAAAACAAAAGGGCAACCCATGGAATGGGAGAAGGTATTTGCAAATAACACTACAGACAAAGGGCTGATATCCAAGATCTATAAAGCACTTCTCAAACTCAACACACACAAAAGAGATAATCATATCAAAAAATGGGCAGAAGATATGAATGGACACTTCTCCAATGAAGACATACAAATGACTAACAGACACATGAAAAAAATATTTATCATCATTAGCCATCAGGGAAATTTCCAGTCAAAACCACATTGAGATACTACCTTATACCAGTTACAATGACCAAAATTAACAAGATGAGAAACAATAAGTGTTGGAGAGGATGTGGGGAAGGGGGAACCCTCTTACACTGTTGGTGGGAATGCAAGTTGGTGCAGCCACTTTGGAAAACAGTGTGGAGATTCCTCAAATAATTAGAAATGGAGCTATCCTCTGACCCTGCAATTGCATTACTTATTATTTACCCCATAGATACAGACGTAGTGAAAAGAAGGGCCATCTGTACCCCAAAGTTCATAGCAGCAATGTCTACAATAGCCAAACTGTGGAAAGAACCAATATGCCCTTCAACAGATGAATGGTTAAAGAAGATATGGTCCATATATACAATGGAATATTACTCAGCCATCAGAAAGGATGAATACCCTCAACACGAATGGAACTGGAGATTATGCTGAGTGAAATAAGTCAAGCAGAGAAAGTCAATTATCATATGGTTTCACTTACTTGTAGAACATAAGGAATAACATGGACAACATTAGAGGAAGGAAAGGAAAAATGAATGGGAGGAAATCAGAGTGGGAAATGAACCAGGAGAGACTATGGACTCTGGGAAACAAACTGAGGGTTTTAGAGGGAAGGGGATTGGGGGGATGGGTGAGCCTGGCGGTGGGTATTAAGGAGGGCACGTATTACATGGAGAACTGGGAGTTACATGTAAACAATATATCTTGGAAAACTACATCAAAAACTGATGATGCATGGTGACTAACATAAACAATAAAAAAAGAAAAATATGAAATGGTTGTTATACATAAAAAAGAGACTTGGAGCTATGAAACAATAAAGAATGTAAGTTTAAGGGGCACTTGGGTGGCTCAGTGGGTTAAAGCCTCTGCCTTCGGCTCAGGTCATGATTCCAGGGTCCTGGGATCCAGCCCTGCATCGGGCTCTCTGCTCAGCAGGGAGCCTGCTTCCTCCTCTCTCTCTGCCTGCTTCCCTGCCTACTTGTGATCTCTGTCTGTCAAATAAATAAATAAAATCTTAAAAAAAATAGAATGTAAGTTTTAGAGAAAAGCAGGGATGCATAATTTTGCAAAGTAACTTTGAGAAAGCTCAGGGTAGCTGAGGAAAAGCATTCAGAACCTTGTTCTATTCATATTGGAAAGTGTGAATGAAATGAGAGTTAATGGGCCAAGTTGGGTCATGTGTCATGTATTCTGCTCTTGTTTACAGCTATTGCAGACAAGTCTATTGTAACCTGTTATCAATGCTGGACCTGGGGTGGGCATTTTACTTATTTATTTAATTTTTAGTTTTTAAGATTTTTCTTTTTTTTTTTTAATTTTAATTCCAGTGATTTAACATACAGTGTTATATTAGTGTAAGGTGTAAAATATAGTGACTCAACAATTCTATGCATCACTCAGTGCTCAACAAGATGAGTGTATTCTTAATCCCTTTCAGCTGTTTCAAGCATTCCCACATCTACCACCCTTCTGATAACCATCTGTTTGTTCTCTAAAGAGTGTGCTTTTTAGTTCCTTTTGCTATTTTTTTTTCCTTTGTCTTATTTGTTAAATTTTGGAGACAGCATTTTAAAGACTAGGTATTATAAACCTAGTATCAATAGAGCTTCCCTATGACCCTGCAATTGCACTACTGGGTATTTACCCCAAGGATACAGATGTCGTGAAAAGAAGGGCCATCTGTACCCCAATGTTTATAGCAGCAATGGCCACGGTCGCCAAACTATGGAAAGAACCAAGATGCCCTTCAACGGACGAATGGATAAGGAAGATGTGGTCCATATACACTATGGAGTATTATGCCTCCATAAGAAAGGATGAATACCCAACTTTTGTAGCAACATGGACGGAACTGGAAGAGATTATGCTGAGTGATATAAGTCAAGCAGAGAGAGTCAATTATCATATGGTTTCACTTATTTGTGGAGCATAACAGATATCATAGAGGACAAGGGTGTTAGAGAGGAGAAGGGAGTTGGGGTAAATTGGAAGGGGAGGTGAATCACGAGAGACTATGGACTCTGAAAAACAAACTGAGAGGTTTGAAGTGGCAGGGGTGTGGGAGGTTGGGGTACCAGGTGGTGGGTATTATAGAGGGCACGGATTGCATGGAGCACTGGGTGTGGTGAAAAAATAATGAATACTGTTTTTCTGAAAATAAATAAATTGAAAAAAAATTTAAAAAAAGAGATTTAAGCTTTACAACAATCTAGAAAAATTTTTGAGACTTAAACACGGGCACACATACATAATTCTCGCCCACCAGACACAAACATAAATAAATGCATACAATTTAAATTATTAAAAACAAATTTTAAATTAAATATATGGGAGGGAAGAGTTAAGATGGCCCAATATTTGAAGGACTTCATGCTTGCCCCATCCATCTAACACAGCTAGATAATTATCAAATCATTCTGAACACCCATGAAATCCATGAGCACTGAGAGAACAAACTGAACAACTAGAGGGAGAAAGAGGTCACAAGGTGGAAAGAGTTGGTGATGTGATTTGTGGGAGAAAATAATCAAGTTTTCAGTAGATAGAGGGAGCCCTGATCATGGAGAAAAGAGAGAGAAATAGAGCAACATTTCAACTCAATAGAGTTGCTCAATAGAGACAGGAGAAACACTTCCCCCAAACTATTGACTGGGAAAATGAAAGGGGCTGATTATTGCAATTTATTACAGCCCAGCAGTTGTAGTACTATATATTTACCCAAAGGATACACGAGTAAAACAAACAGTAAGAGAATATTAACTACAGAAAACAAACAGGGTTGATCGAGGAGAGGTTGGGGAGATGGGCTAAATGGGTGATAGGTATTAAGGAGGGCACTTCTGATGAGCACTGAATGTTATATGTAAATGATGAATCACTAAATTCTATTCCTGAAATGAATTTTGCACTATATGTTATCCAACTAGAATTTAAATACAATTTTGTAAAGAAATGGTTAATACATAAACACAATTTAGCCATTACTTCATATATTTATCTAAATTTAGGTCAATAAAATAAAATGTATATCATAAAATAATTTATTTTAATATAATTCTAATCAATAAAAATAATCTTAAATATATCCAGCAAAATTGTGTTTAAAGTGGGATATTTGTAAGGGTGCCTGGATGGCTCATTACTTAAGTGACTGACTCATGATTTCACCTCAGGTCTTGATTTAACATCTGGGAGATCAAGCCCTGGTTGGATATGGAGACTAGTTAATAAAAAGGAGATATTTATAAAGCTTAATATATTTGTTGTGAACAAAGATATGTTCAAAAGTTGTGGTGTCTAAAGACAATAAATTTTATTTTTTTATTCTTTATAAACATATAATATATTTTTATCCCCAGGGGTACAGGTCTGTGAATCGCCAGGTTTACACACTTCACAGCGCTCACCTTAGCACATACCCTTCCCAATGTCCATAACCCCACCCTCCTCTCCCAATCCCCCTCCCCCCAGCAACCCTCAGTTTGTTTTGTGAGATTACGAGTCACTTATGGTTTGTCTCCCTCCTAATCCAATCTTGTTTCATTTATTCTTCTCCTACCCCCTTAACACGTCCATGTTGCATCCCCACTTCCTCATATCAAGTAGATCATATGATAGCTGTCTTTCTCTGATTGACTTATTTCACTAAGCATGATACCATCTAGTTCCATCCACGTCGTCGCAAATGGCAAGATTTCATTTCTTTTGATGGCTGCATAGTATTCCATTGTGTATATATACCACATCTTCTTGATCCATTCATCTGTTGATGGACATCTAGGTTCTTTCCATAGTTGTGCTATTGTAGACATTGCTGCTATAAACATTCGGGTGCACGTGCCCCTTCGGATCACTACATTTGTATCTTTAGGGTAAATACCCAGTAGTGCAATTGCTGGGTCATAGGGTAGTTCTATTTTCAACATTTTGAGGAACCTCCATGTTGTTTTCCAGAGTGGTAGCACCAGCTTGCATTCCCACCAACAGTGTAGGAGGGTTCCCCTTTCTCCACACCTTCACCAGCATCTGTCCTTTCCTGACTTGTTAATTTTAGCCATTCTGATTGGTGTGAGGTGATATCTCATTGTGGTTATGATTTGTATTTCCCTGATGCCAAGTGATGTGGAGCACATTTTCATGTGTCTGTTGGCCATCTGGATGTCTTCTTTGCAGAAATGTCTGTTCATGTCTTCTGTCCATTTCTTGATTGGATTATTTGTTCTTTGGGTGTTGAGTTTGTTAAGTTCTTTATAAATTTTGGACACTAACCCTTTATCTGATATGTCATTTGCAAGTATCTTCTCCCATTCTGTCAGTTGTCTTTTGGTTTTGTTAACTGTTTCCTTTGCTGTGCAAAAGCTTTTAATCTTGATGAAATCGCAATAGTTCATTTTTGCCCTTGCTTCCCTTGCCTTTGGCGATGTTTCTAGGAAGATGTTGCTGCGGCTGAGGTTGAAGAGGTTGCTGCCTGTGTTCTCCTCAAGGATTTTGATGGATTCCTTTCTCATATTGAGGTCCTTCATCCATTTTGAGTCTATTTTCCTGTGTGGTGTAAGGAAATGGTCCAATTTCATTTTTCTGCATGTGGCTGTCCAATTTTCACAACACCATTTATTGAAGAGGCTGTCTTTTTTCCATTGGACATTCTTTCCTGCTTTGTCGAAGATTAGTTGACTAGAGAGTTGAGGGTCTATTTCTGGGCTCTCTATTCTGTTCCATTGATCTCTGTGTCTGTTTTTGTGCCAGTACCATGCTGTCTTGATGATGACAGATTTGTAATAGAGTTTGAAGTCTGGAATTGTGATGCCACTAACATTGGCTTCCTTTTTCAATATTCCTTTGGCTATTCGAGGTCTTTTCTGGTTGGATATAAATTTTAGGATTATTTGTTCCATTTTTTTGAAAAAAAAAAAGGATGGTATTTTGATAGGAATTGCATTATATGTGTAGATTGCTTTAGGTGGTATAGACATTTTCACAATATTTATTCTTCCAATCAAGGAGCATGGAACATTTTTCCATTTCTTTGTGTCTTCCTCAATTTCTTTCATGAGTACTTTATAGTTTTCTGAGTATGGATTCTTAACCTCTTTGGTTAGATTTATTCCTAGGTATCTTATAGTTTTGGGTGCAATTGAAAATGGGATTGACTCCTTAATTTCTCTTTCTTCTGTCTTGTTGTTGGTGTAGAGAAATGCAACTGGTTTCTGTGCATTGATTTTGTATCCTGACACTTTACTGAATTCCTGTATAAGTTCTAGCAGTTTTGGAGTGGAGTCTTTTGGGTTTTCCACATATAGTATCATATCATCTGGGAAGAGTGATAGTTTGACTTCTTCTTTGCTGATTTGGATACCTTTAATTTCCTTTTGTTGTCTGATTGCTGAGGCTAGGACCTCTAGTACTATGTTGAATAGCAGTGGTGATAATGGACATCCCTGCCATGTTCCTGACCTTAGCAGAAGAGCTTTCAGTTTTTCTCCATTGAGAATGATATTTGCAGTAGGTTTTTCATAGATGGTTTTGATAATATTGAGGTATGTGCCCTCTATCCCTACACTTTGAAGAGTTTTGATCAGGAAGGGATGCTGTACTTTGTCAAATGCTTTTTCAGCATCTATTGAGAGTATCATATGGTTCTTGTTGTTTCTTTTATTGATGTTTTGTATCACATTGATTGATTTTCGGATGTTGAACCAAACTTGCAGCCCTGGAATAAATCCCAATTGGTCCTGGTGAATAATCCTTTTAACGTACTGTTGAATCCTATTGACTAGTATTTTGGTGAGAATTTTCGCATCTGTGTTCATCAAGGATATTGGTCTGTAGTTCTCTTTTTTGATGGAATCCTTGTCTGGTTTTGGGATCAAGGTGATGCTGGCCTCATAAAATCAGTTTGGAAGTTTTCCTTCCATTTCTATTTTTTGGAACAGTTTCAGGAGAATAGGAATTAGTTCTTCTTTAAGTGTTTGGTAGAATTCCCCCGGAAAGCCGTCTGGCCCTGAGCTTTTGTTTGCTTGGAGATTTTTGATGACTATTTCAATCTCCTTACTGGTTATGGGTGTGTTCAGGTTTTCTATTTCTTTCTGGTTCAGTCGTGGTAGTTTATATGTTTCTAGGAATGCATCCATTTCTTCCAGATTGTTAAATTTGTTGGTGTAGAGTTGTTCGTAGTATGTTCTTATAATTGTCTGGATTTCTTTGGTGTTAGTTGTGATCTATCCTCTTTCTTTTTCTTTTTTTTTTTATTTATTTGGGTCCTTTCTCTTTTCTTTGATAAGTTTGGCCAGGTGTTTATCAATCTTATTAATTCTTTCAAAGAACCAGCTCCTAGTTTCATTGATTTGCTCTATTGTTTTTTTGGTTTCTATTTCATTGATTTCTGCTCTGATCTTTATGATTCTCTTCTTCTGCTGGGTTTAGGGCTTCTTTCTTGTTCTTTCTCCAGTTCCTTTAGGTGTAGGTTTAGGTTGTGTACTTGAGACCTTTCTTGTTTCTTGAGAAAGGCTGGTACCGCTATATATGTTCCTCTCAGAACTGCCTTTGTTGTGTCCCACAGATTTTGAACTGTTATGTTTTCATTATCATTTTTTTCCATGAATTTTTTCAATTCTTCTTTAATTTCATGATTGACCCATTCATTCTTTAGAAGGATGTTGTTTAGTCTCCATGTATTTGGGTTCTTTTCAAATTTCCTCTTGTCATTGAGTTCTAGCTTTAGAGCATTGTGGTCTGAAAATATGCAGGCAATGATACCAATCTTTTGATACCAGTTGAGACCTGATTTAGGACTGAGGATGTGATCTATTCTGGAGAATGTTCCATGTGCACTAGAGAAGAATGTGTATTATGTTGCTTTGGAATGAAATGTTCTGAATATATCTATGATGTCCATCTGGTCCAGTGTGTCATTTAAGGCCTTTATTTCCTTGTTAATCTTTTGCTTGGATGATCTGTCCATTTCAGTGAAGGGAGTGTTAAAGTTCCTTACTACTATTGTATTGTTGTTGATGTGATTCTTTGATTTTGTTATTAATTGGTTTATATAGTTGGCTGCTCCCACATTAGAGGCATAGATATTTAAAATTGTTAGATCTTCTTGTTTGACTGATCCTTTGAGTATGATATCGTGTCCTTCCTCATCTCTTTGTATAGTCTTTGGCTTAAAATCTAATTGATCTGATATAAGGATTGCCACCCCTGCTTTCTTCTGATGTCCATTATCATGGTAAATTCTTTTCCACCCCCTCACTTTAAATCTGGAGGTGTCTTTAGGTCTAAAATGAGTTTCTTGTAGGCAACATATAGATGGGTTTTGGTTTTTTAACCATTCTGATACCCTGTGTCTTTTGATTGGGGCATTTAGCCCACTAACATTCAGGGTAACTATTGAGAGATATGAATTTAGTGTCATTGTGTTGCCTGTATGTTGACTGTTACTGTATATTGTCTCTGTTTCTTTCTGATCTACTACTTTTAAGCTTTCTCTTTGCTTAGAGGACACCTTTCAATATTTCCTGTAGAGCTGGTTTGGTGTTTGCAATTCTTTCAGTTTTTGTTTGTCCTGGAAGCTTTTTATCTCTCCTTCTATTTTCAATGATAGCCTAGCTGGATATAGTATTCTTGGCTGCATGTTTTTCTCATTTAGTGTTCTGAATATATCATGCCAGCTCTTTCTGGCCTGCCAGGTTTCTGTGTAGAAGTCTGCTGCCAATCTAATATTTTTTTTTACCATTGTATGTTACAGACCTCTTTTCCTGGGCTGGTTTCAGGATTTTCTCTTTGTCACTAAGACTTGTCAATTTTACTATTAGGTGACGGGGTGTGGGCCTATTCTTGTTGATTTTGAGGTGGGTTCTCTGCACCTCTTGGATTTTTGATGCTTGCTCCCTTTGCCATATTAGGGAAATTCTCTCCAATAATTCTGTCCAACATACCTTCTGCTCCCCTCCCTCTTTCTTCTTCTTCTGGAATCCCAGTTATTCTAATGTTATTTCATCTTTTGGTGTCACTTATCTCTCGAATTCTGCCCTCGTGGTCCAGTAGCTGTTTGTCCCTCTTTTGCTCAGCTTCTTTACTATCTGTTATTTGGTCTTCTATATCACTAATTCTTTTTTCTGCCTCATTTATCCTAGCAGTGAGAGCCTCCATTTTGGTTTGTACCTCATTAATAGATTTTTTTATTTCAACTTGGTTATATTTTAGTTCTTTTATTTTTCCAGAAAGGGCTTTTATATCTCCTGAGAGGGTTTCTCTAATATCTGCCATGCCTTTTTTGAGCCTGGCTAGAACCTTGAGAATAACCATTCTGAATTCTAGATCTGACATATTACCAATGTCTGTATTGATTAGGTCCCTAGCCTTCAGAACTGACTTGTCCTTTTTTTGGTGGTGGATTTTTCCACCTTGTCATTTTGTCCAGATAAGAATATATGAAAGAGCAAGTCAAATACTAAAAGGGTGGCAAAGACCCCAGGAAAATACACTTTAACCAAATCAGAAGAGATCCTAAATCATAGGGGGGAGAAAGGGGATAAAAAGAGGTTCAGGAAAAAAAAAAAAACAGAAACAATTAAAGAAAGAAAATGAATAAAGAAAAAATATAAAAAAGAAAAAATATATATATATATATTAAACTAGTTAAAAAACATTAAAAAAGCAAAGGGTAAAAGTTAAAAAAAATTAGCAGCAGAAGAAAAAAAATTGAAAAAGAAAAAAGAAAAAAAATTAAATTAACAGCAAGACTAAAGAATCATGAGGAGAAAGCCATGAGTTCCATGCTTTGCTTTCTCCTCCTCTGGAATTCCGCTGCTCTCCATGGTATTGAAGCTGTACTCCTTGGTAGGTGAACTTGGTCCTGGCTGGACTTCTTGTTGATCTTCTGGGGGAGGGGCCTGTTGTAGTGATTCTCAAGTGTCATTGCCCCAGGCGGAATTGCACCGCCCTTACCAGGGGCCGGGCTGAGTAATCCACTGGGGTTTGCTTTCAGGAGCTTTTGTCCCTTGAGCACTTTCTGTAGAGTTCAGGAGGACAGGAATGAAAATGGCGGCCTCGCAGTCTCTGGCCCGGAAGAGGCGAGCGCTTAGGGTCTCACTCCTCAGTGTGCCCTCAGAGAATAGCGCTCAATAACTCCCGTCTCCCTGGCCTCTGGCCACGCTCTGAGCTCACCGAGCCTGTGAAGGGTTCATGGTAAACCCGAGCTGAGAGCTCACTCCTCAGCTCTGTCTCTGTAGCCAGGTTCCCCATTCTAATACCTGCAAGCTCTACAAAACTCAGACACCCCTGATCCTTCTGTGACCCTGTGATACCTGAAGTCATGTTGCCCCCACCTGGGCTACACCCCAGTTTAGCCTCTGGAGCGATGTTCCTCAGTGGAACAGGTTTTGAAAAGTCCTGATTTGGGCTCTGTTGCTCCACCCCTTGCTGGGAGCCAGCCCCTCCCCCCGTAGTCTATCTTCCCATCGTTTTGGATTCACTTCTCCGCCAATCCTACCTTTCAGAACGTGGTTGATTTTCTGTTTCTAGAATTGCTGTTCTTCCTCTCTTCGATCTCCCATTGGATTTGTGGGTGTTTGCAATGTTTAGATAAGCTATCTAGCTGATCTCCTGCTACCTGAAGTAGTCTCAGCTGCTACTTCTCCACCATCTTGACTCCTCCCCTGACTACAAACATTTTTTTTTTAAAGATTTTTTTTTATTTATTTGTCAGAGAGAGAGTGAGTGAGAATGAGCACAGGCAGACAGAGTGGAAGGCAGAATCAGAGGGAGAAGCAGGCTCCCTGCGGAGCAAGGAGCCCGATGCGGGACTCGATCCCACGACACTGGGATCATGACCTGAGCCAAAGGCAGCTGCTTAACTTTTTAAAACAGTCCTTCATGATGTCCAGTGAACATTTTCTGGTAACAAGCATCAGAGTAACCAGAAATCAACACAAACTGACAACAAGCACAGGAGAGAGATGCAATATCTGGGCCTGAATGCAGCAGCATCCAGACCCACCCACCCTCTAGTTGAGGTCTTCCACAAGTATTAATTATTTTGTCTGGGGAAAACGGAGCCCTTAGGTATGAGATTCAGAGAAGGTCCATATTTCCCCACTTCCCGGATAAGTGAAAATGTTGTTCTACATAGTTTGGAGGATCTTGGGGAAATAGATGGAGTTCAATTATGAAACAAGTTTAGTCAATATATTATGAATGTGTGGGATGAATGTGGGTCTTGCTGACAAGAGGAAGAAATTTGGGGTATTAAAGTGGAAATATTAGCCTTTTAGAGACTGGTGGATTAGCAAAAGAGATTGACTCTTCATCACTTTGCAAGTTTCATGACATACCGAAATTAAATGAGCTAGAGATCAGATTTTGCCATACTAGGAAGTGAACTGAAAATAGAGTATTTAAAATAGCTGAAAAATAAAATTGTGTGTCTATAAATATGTAAGTATGCATTTATAGGGCATATTGAATGAAGAAATAGCATCAGGATTTAATTCATGTGATTATACTGAAGCCTATTAATGAATGACAAGGCTATAATATCATATAAGCAAAGATCAACACCTTATTTTACTTATTGTAATGAGTACTTTTTACCATTAACTTGTGCTATCAAAAATTGTTATTATTCTTACTATTTCTATTTCTCTGGATAGCTATATATATATGGTGAATGAACAATGGCACTCTTCTGATTGCTAATGTATACAAGTTATGACCTAATTTATCTTTTAATGACCTTGGAACTTGTGACACATTCTAATTCCACATGGCTTTATTACAGTCATTATTTTCTGGTAGGGATTCCAACAGGACATTTTGCAGGTACATGAGAAGCCATACTCCAACTGCTATTTTGTCTTGCACATCCATTATTACACTCTGTTTGCCCTTTATTTCAGTGTTTTCCATGATTGGTTATTCTACTAAACTCCAACTCTCAAGCCTTTGAATTTCTTAATTTTAAACATTGTAATTTATATCAAGATGAAAAAGCCCTAGATATAGAAAACTAGAAAGAAGGAAGTCAGCATAATAACTTGCAAGAGGAACATTTTTTTAAAAGATTTTATTTATTCATTAGACACAGACAGAGAGAGAGAGAGAGCACAAGCAGGGAGAGTGGTAGGCAGAGGGAGAAGCAGGCTTCCTGTTCAGCAAGGAGCATGATGCGGGGCTCAATGCCAGGACCCTGGGATCATGACCTGAGCTGAAGGCAGACACTTAACTGACTGAGCCACCCAGGTGTCCCAGAAAGTGTCAACTTTTTAGAAAGTTACTTAGTTGTAGTCATCTGTCTCTTGAAATTGATTAGAAATAGAGAACTCAGAATGGAAAAGAAAAAAAATCTGATTCTCAAATCTTTTTGATTTGTTTTTAATTTTTTGGTTTATTTGTTTTATTATTTTTTTTCTCTCTCATCCTAATTCAGCTTGACATGTTGCATCTAAATTTGTTCCTTAATAATAAAATAGAAGTGTTCATTTTGAATGAGACATACAAGTACCAAGTATGTACACATGAATGTGAATGCATATTGTCACTGGGTACACAAATATATCCAATGATTTCATGTTCTTTGAATTCTGATTCCTGGGCTTAAGATGATCCCGTCCTGCATTATTTAGTCAATACCCTCTCATTCTTGGGTGAATGGTTTTTCTATCAACTCTCATCTTTGTATGTAGGTCCCTCTTCATAATAACATCTCCATTTTCTGTTATCTCCAGTTGTCACAGTTAAGAATTTCAAGACTTTTAGTTTTTTTTTTTAATACAATTCTAATGCGAATTTTAATCAGTGCATAATTCTTCTACTTTGATTCACAAGATGACTAAAGTATCTTATATTTAAAGTGTTTTACTTTGTGGAGAGGTAGTAATGGTTATGTTTTGTGGAGTTTGGGATATACAGATGCATGCATTTGTCAAAATGTAAATGTGCACTTAGGATTTGCATTTTATTGTATCTAAGTTTTAACTGAAAAAAAAAGAAAACTGTAAATAAATATGGATATCTATATAACATGCATGCTGAGATATTCCGGGAGAAGAACAGAGATGTGCAAGTTATTCCAAAATGCATAAAAATATAAGATGCATTAACAAATGGATAGATAAAAATATGACAAAATATAAAATGTTAATTGTAGAATCTAAGTAGTAGCTTGTGAGTGTTTACTCTAAAATTCTTTCAACTTTTCTATATCTTTTATTTTTTATAATAGAATGTTGGAGAAAATAATACAATGTTCAACGTTTTGAAAAGATTGGTACTTTGATCATGACTGATATTTAAAGATATCACCAGCATAAATCTCAGATTCTAATATCCGGAAATGATTTAACTTCTCAAATTTTTATCAAAATTCTTTTAGATAATATTGTTGAACAAGGAAAATCCACCTTTTCTTGCCTTTTTATATGTACCAGGTACTATTTGGGGCACTTTAAATGTATTATCTTTGGGATGCCTGGGTGGCTTAGTCAGTTAAGAGTCTGGCTCTTGGATTAGGCTCAGGTTTAAATCTTGGTTTAGATCTCAGGGTCCCCATGCTCAGTGGGAAGTCTGCTTAGGGATTCTCTCTTGCTCCCACTCCATCTGCCCCTCTCACGTGCTCTCTATCACATGTGCTCTCAAATAAATAAATCTTTAAAGAAAAGTATTATGTTTACATTTCCATAGCCCAGAAAGATAACCATTATTATTCTCCCCCCCCCTTTTTTTTTTTGAGGCTCAGAGATGGTTTATACTGACTTTAGTAAAATTAGTATAGTTGCTTGCTTTAGTATACTAACCTTTATTATTATTATTTTATTTTATCTTGCTTTTTTCAGTGTTCCAAGATTCAAGTATATGGGCTATATTTGTTTTAGTATTGCTAGTAAGTAGAAGCAGCAGAAATCAACTCCAGTTATTTGGCCCCCATATTATGTTCTACTGCTCTTTTTTTGCTGCCTCTTTAACTATTCTCATTTAAACTAATATGTACCAACACAAAAGTAGAACATTTGGAAGATTATCTTTAATGTTGTTTTTGAGTTTTATAACAATACCTTTTAATAAAAATATCAACTTAGAGTTTATATGAATATGTAATTTATTATAGCCTTAGAATATTGTATTTGGTTCTAAGGTGTCTATGTTAGTACCCTCCATTCTTAATGTGTAATTTGGAACAGTGAAATTGGAAAAATGATTTAATCAATTTTATATATTTGCTGTCCAGTGATAAATGTGAATGTAGAATTTGTGATGAAAATGTGGTATCAGACATCTAATTATATTTTCTCACAAAATTTTTGGCAGAAAAATTGAGCATACCTTCTGAAGGCTTCACATTACTAAGATGTTTATATGGCAGTCAAAGATAAATTTTATATCAGTCTTTAATATACTGTTTATTTATTTGTTTTCAAGTCTGGAAGTAGGTAGCATTTAGCTAGAGACAGCTTTTCACAAAACTGTCATCCTTTATGGTGTTCATACATTTTCTAAAGAGTACAATATTTTTTAGAATTATTTTAAACTACAGAAAATGAAGCAAATTTTAAAACAGTATTTCCCAAATGAATTATTACATTCTCTATGACTAATTTGTTATGACAATTTTTGTAACAACAACACAGTTTTCTTCTGACAAGTACAGTTAGGTTTGGTAAAGAGCACTTATTTAATGTTTCTGATAAAGGAACTTGAATGGAGAAATATATGTGATGGAATGGACATTGCAGAAGACAGATATAGTAAATTTAAGTAAATGTTCTACTATGGTTCATAAAACAAATCCATCCACCACTGTTGTAAGTTTAAGCAAGAACCGATTTAAAATAGAATAGATGCGTTAATGGTACATTGTTTTCTAGAGTCAGAGTTGAGAAAGAAAAATATGTAAAAGCAAAGAGAAAGAGATTCTTGTTAAACTCCTAGAGATTTTAATGTCTTGAAATTATATAAAAAAAAATTGCAAGGCTCGCTCAAATTCCCCTCTTAGAAGCATTAATAGCATAGAAATCTTCTCAATGCGTTTATCACCTTTGGATTTTCATATATAGCTGCTGAACACTTGATCAATATCTGCCTACTTTTCAAGATTGTATGCTCCATAGTGGCCGAGATCATAGCTGGTTTTGTTCAACATTTTCTTTTTTTTTTTAATTTATTTGACAGACAGAGATCTTAAGTAGGCAGAGAGGCAGGCAGAGAGAGGAGGAAGTAGCTTCCTGCTGAGCAGAGAGCCTGATGTGGGGCTCGATCCCAGGACTCTGGGATCATGACCTGAGGTGAAAGCAGAGGCTTTAACCCACTGAGCCACCCAGGCGCCCCTTGTTCGACATTTTCTCCAGTTCTCAGAACTCATGCTAAACCAAAAGGAGGGATCTAAAATATTGATAGAATCAATGAGCTAATGGTTTTACTTTCTGAAATTACCTCATAAATTCTAACACCTAAATCCTTGCTCTAAAAACTCTATAAACTATAGCTTTTATAAAGTACAGTTTTTATAAACATCCATACATTCTTTTAATTTTAAAAGCACTTCTCTGAAGAAATATTCTTTTGTATTTCTTGATTATATAACATGTAAGTTATAATGCCATAGAGTGTTTGTAGATAGAGATACTAGAAGTGATTGAATATCATTTGGAATAAATGGATTTTTGAAACTTCTAGAATTCCAACTGGAGAAAAATATTTTTTATTAAAATAATAAAATTCCTAGTGAGTAGTTGGTCCTTTGAAGAATACATTTCAACAGCATACTAAGTTGCAACTCCTTTTCTATGTCCTATGGTCCAGTCTCACATTTCCTGTCTGTCATATAAACTAATTTGAAAAAAAAAAGTTCCTTATGCAATGGGATAGTAACCACTTATTAACTGTTCCTTTTTAGAAACAACTGCACTTTTGGAGTAGGAATGAAATTGATCATTTTTAAGGTGGTCTGAGTTAGACTTAATCGTATTTTCTCTTCCTCATAAATAATTTTAATAACTCAAACCTATGATCAATTATAGGACAATTATAAAGTTCTCTTCAAATTAAGATATTTTTAATAATGAATTCACATATATTTCTAGAGGAATGTCTAAGTACTAATTAAGATATCTAGATAGTTATAAACATTATAACTTATTTCCTCAATAGAATGTGAGTCTTTCTAAAGCACTAGGGAGTGAGTAATACCATTGGAAATTACTTAAATTCTAGAGACATTATAGATTGACTTATTGGACATCGATTATAAGATATTGGAAAAGTTCATTGGCAACATAGTCATAAGTTGGTTATTTTTTTTTTACTTTTACCATATCCTGAAATCCTATAGCCATCTGAGTTTACCTTGCTTTTGGACGTGCCATTGCCTCATCGATGATGGAATAAGCTACTGCTAATTTATGATATAAAACTCAGTTTCTACCAAACTATTTCTGAAGATTTTCGAAGTATAGATTGTTTATAATCTGTGTGACACATTTGTTCTTATTTTAACTACTAGGAGCAGCTGCACTGCAATCATCTGAAAGCTCGCTAAGCCCCTTCTTAAAGGATGTTCTAAGCTCTCTCTCACTGATCCACTCTGTCCCAAACACTGACAGATCTCTTTCATTATTCTCTAGTTACAGTTAATACATTAAAACCAATGCTGAGTTTTGTTATATACTGAAGTTTTCCTGGAGGGAATTACAGCACAGAATAAGAAAAAAAAAATCAAAACTGAAAACCAGAAATACCCTCTATCACCTTCTAGCATGTTTTCTGTTCTCAGAATGTAGCCTCCAGGTCCATGACTTTGTAATTGCGCTTTCCCTAGCTCAGAGCACCTTCTCCTAAATGGTCTTCCATTGGAAGGCTCTGGTCAGAGGAAACTGTAATGTACTTAACATAAAATAGTGTCCGGCCCAAAAGAAGATAACCTCTCTCAGGATCACATAATTTTATTTCCTAATTGATCTGAATCTCACCATGCTGTATATTGCATTAACTTTGCATAACCAGAAGACATTTTAAATGAGAAAATAGGAAAAAAAAAAAAAAAAGATAACCCCAAAGACAAATTCAATTCATGCTTGACAACAAATAAGAGATTTTTTTTTTTTTTTTTTTGGTTTTGTCTTAAGCAGGATTCTTATGAAGGACTGGTGACTTTGGTGAAGAAACCACTGATTCCCTTTTTACCTAGCAGCACTAATAAGCTACAACAGGAAGTGGGGGAGGAAAAAGCAATTATATGCTTTTTTCCAAATGAATCCAAGAGTCTAAATTTCTATCATTCCTACTTTACATCTATTATCCTTATCTTTAGTTTGCAACCTCCTTAGTGGTTATTTCCAAGACTGAACCCCTTGATTACTTCTTGCTCCTTGTGGTTCTTGGTAAATAAGTTAGTCTATCAATTCAACACGAAAATAAAAATTTGTTATATAAATTTTCTCATTTTTCTTCTCCTCCTTTATGATTATATCTCCAATTATACATTTTCTAAGAAAATGAGTCATCCATACTTTATTTAAAGGTGAATTGTTTGTTTTCTAGGTCCCATCCTCTCACCTTGTGAATTATTGCCTCCCATTTATCAATTTTTAACCTTGCGGTGTACTTCTCTGCTGATTGATTTCCATCTCTTTCAAATAATTAGAAACATTATTCATATTTCTTTTCCAAATCCTGTCCTCTTCCTGTGCACAGGAACTCAAAATTAGAAAAAAAAAAAAAAAAAGTACTTTCAGGAAATAATTTAGTGATTCAAAAAACAAAAAACCCTGACGCTTTCCTCAGCAGATAAATATACTTTTTAAAAATATGTTGAAGTGGGGGCGCCTGGGTGGCTCAGTAGGTTAAGCCGCTGCCTTCGGCTCAGGTCATGATCTCAGGGTCCTGGGATCGAGTCCCGCATCGGGCTCTCTGCTCAGCAGGGAGCCTGCTTCCTCCTCTCTCTCTCTCTGCCTACTTGTGATCTCTCTCTGTCAAATAAATAAATAAAATCTTTAAAAAAAAAAATATGTTGAAGTGGGACACCTGGGTGGCTCAGTGGGTTAAGCCTCTGCCTTCGGCTCAGGTCATGATGTCAGGGTCCTGGGATCGAGTCTCGCATCGGGCTCTCTGCTCAGCGGGGAGCCTGCTTCCCTTCCTCTCTCTCTGCCTGCAGTTCTGCCTACTTGGGATCTCTCTCTTTCAAATAAATAAATAAAATCTCTAAAAAAAAATTGAAGTATATTTAACACACAGTTATACTAGTTTCTGCTGTGCAGTATGATTTAACAAATCTATGCATTACTAGTGCACATCAAGATAAGTGTACTCATGATCACCTTTATTCCACCCCTCACCCTACCTACCTGCCCTTTGGCATCCACTGGTCTGTTCTCTGTATTTAAGTCCATTTTGTTGTTGTTGTTGTTTGACTCTTTATTCTCCATTGTTTCTGAAATCTCACACATGAATGAAATCATATGGTATTGGACTTCCTCTGACTGACCTATTTCACTTAGCATTATAACCTCCAGGTCCATACATGTTGCTGCAGATGGCTAGATCTCATTCTTTTTTGTGTGTGGCTAATATTTGTGTGTGTGTGTGTGTGTGTGTGTGTGTCTGTTTTCACATCTGTTGTACCCATTCTTTCTTTTATAGATAGACACTTGGGTTCCTTCCAGATCTTGTCTGCTGTAAATCATACCGAAATAAATATAGGGGGACATATATCTTTTTGAATTAGTGTTTTCATTTTCTTTGTCTAAACACCCTGTAGGGGAATTACTGGATCATATGGTAACTCCATTTTCATAGAGATTGCATTAAATCTGTAGGTATAATAGACATTTTACCATATGGACACTTTAATAATATTCTTTTCTCCAATCCATGAGCAAGAAATGTCTTTCCATTTCTTTATGTTTTCTTTAATTTCTTTCACCAGTTTTTTATAGTTTTCAGAGTACAGATCTTTCATCTTCTACATTTATTCCTAGGTATTTTATTATTTTGGTGCAATTTTAAATATGATTGTTTTCTTAGTTTTTATTTCTGCCATTTCTTTATTAATATATACAAATGCAACAGATTTCTGTAAATTGATTTTGTATTCTGAGATTTTACTGAATTTATTGGTTCTATTAGTTTTTTGGTGGACTTTCTTGGATTTTCTACATATAATAACATGTTATCTGCAAAAAGTGAAAGTTTTACTTCTTCCTTAACAATTTAGATGCTTTTTATTGTCTGAATACTGTGGCTAGGATTTCTAGTACTATGTTGAATAAAAGTGTTGAGAGTGGACATCCTTGTCTTGTTCTGACCTTATGGGAAAAGCTCTCTATTCTTTCCCATTGAGTATGATGTTACCTGTGGGTTTTTCATAGAGTCTTTATTATATATTGAGGTATTTCCCTCTGAATCTACTTTGTTGAGGGTTTTTTAAAATAAATGATATTGTACTTTGTCAAATATTTTTCCTGCATCTATTACACTGATCCTATTGTTTTATCCTTATTGATGTGATGTGTCACACTGACTTGTAAATACTGGACCACTCTTGCAACCAGGAATAAATCCCATTAGATCATGGTGAATTATTTTTTTTTTTAACATATTGCTGGATTTGGTTCGCTAGCATTTTATTGAGGATTTTTGCATCTATGCTTAGAGCTATTGGCCTGTAGTTCTCTCTTTTGATGAAGTGTTTATATGGTTTTGGTATCAGGGTAAGGCTGGCCTCATAGAACTCATTTGGAAGTTTTCCTTCCTTTTATATTTTTTGGAATAGCTTGAGAAAAATAGTATTCATATTTTCTTTAAATGTTTGGTAAAGCTGTCTGGTCCTGGACTTCTGTTTATTGGGAGTTTTTGGATTACTGCTTGAATTTTGTTGTTGGTAATCTGTTCAAATTTTCTATTTCTTTTTGTTTCAGTTTTGGGAGGTTATGTTTTTAGGAATTTATCCATTTCTTTTAGTTTGTCAATTTCTTGGCATATAGATTTTCCTAATATTCTGTAACAGTTGTTTGTATTTCTGTGGTGTTGGTTGTTGTTTCTCCTCTAATTTGTGATCTTGAGTCTTTTTTTCCCCTTCAGTCTAGCTACAGATTTATCAATTTTACTGATTTTTTCCCATAAAAACAGTGCTTGGTTTCATTAATCTGTTATGTTTTTAGTTTCTATATCATTTATTTCTTCTCTAATTTTTATTACTTCTTTCTTTCTGCTGATTTTAGGTTTTTGTTTTTGTTGTTTGTTTGTTTGTTTTCCCTCAAGTTCTTGTAGGTGTAATGTTAGGTGGAGATTTTCTTGTTTTTTGAGTTATGCCTGTATTACTATAAACTTCCCACTTAAGATCTGTCTGTCTTTTTATTAGTTCTCTCCATTTATTCAGACTTTTTAGCTTGCTTAGTATTGTATGGTTTTTAGCATTCAAATTTTGTACATGTGATTATTAAATTCATACTTAAGACTCATTTGTCTGAGCAATTGTAAATGGTTTTGTATTTGTAATTTTGGCATCCACATGTTCAGATAGTAGAGATACATTCAATTGATCTTTGAATATTTATCTTGTATTCTGTGATCTTGCCAAACTCACTTATTCTAATGATATTTTTTTTTTTGAGGGTCTTTCTTGGGATTTTCTATGTAGACAATCATAACACCTGAAAATTTGAACAGTTTTACTTCCAATCTATATGCCATTTTTTTCCCCTTCTCTCATTAAACAAGGCTAGAATGTCCAGCACTATTCTGAATAAGAGTGATGAGACTGGATGTACCTGATAGTAGGGGAGAATCATTTACTATTTCATAAGTACAATGGTACCTGTAAGATATTTATAGTTATTCTTTATAATTTCAAGTAAGTCTGCCTTTATTCCGGTCATGTTTAGATTTTTTTTTTATCATGAATAGGTATTGGTTTTGTCAAATACTTTGACTGCATCAAAAGATATGATCATATGATTCCTTCAACAGCCTGTTAATATGGAGGATTACATTGATTTTTATCAACCAACCCCTTCCTTCACTGTAATAAAGTCAACTTGTTCATGGGGTGTGTGTGTGTGTGTGTGTGTGTGTGCATGTGTGTGTATGAGATATATGTATATCTATATCATCTATATCTATATCTATATCATCTATATCTATGTCTATATATATATGTATATACTTGTTAATACTTCATAATTTCTAAATAATTTCTAATTCTAATTCTAATTTTTAATACTTCATAAGCATAGCCTGTGGGATGTGTGTGTTTACTAGTTTTGTCTGATTTTGATGTCAGGGTCCTATCATCTCCATAACATGAATTGTTAAATGTTTACTCCTTACATGTTTTCTCGATGATATTCTGTAGAATTAGTGGTAGTTCTTTAAAAATTTGGTAAATTTCTACAGTAGAGCCACTTATGCCTAGTGATTCTTTTCTGGGAGTTTTTGCAATAACTTGTCAAATTTGTGGGTGTAGTATCATTCCTAGTATTCTCTTATTATCCTTTTGATGTTTTCAGAGTTTGTAGTAGTCTGTTTTTTTTTTTTAATTACAAGTGTTAATAATTTGTCTCTTTCTCTGTTATTTATGCTAGATGTTTGACAACTGATTTTTAAGGGTTACCTGGATGGCTCAGTTGATTAAGCATCTGTCTTTGGCTCAGGTCATGATCCCAGGGTCCTTGGATTGAGCCCCACATTGGCCTCTGTGCCCAACTTGGAGCCTATTTTCTCCCTGTCCTTCTGCCTGCTGCTCCCCCTGCTTGTAGTCTCTCTCTCTGTCAAATAACTAAATAAAATCTTTAAAAAATTGATTTAAAAAATAACTTTGTTTCACTAATATATCTATTTTTTCTTAATTTTATTGATTAATTAAGATATGTCTGCAAATATCTATTTTCTTTTATTTATTTTTGGTTATTTTTACTTTTGTTCTTGAGGTGGAAGCATAAATTATTCATTAGAGGCATGTTTTCTGATGTATGTATATAGTTCTATAAATTTTTTTCTCAACATTGTTTTAACTGTGCTCCACAAATTTGATATTTTCATTTTCATTCAGTTCAATGTCTTTTTTTTTTTTAATTTCACTTGCAATTCCTTCTTTGACACAAGAATTTTTTTAGAAGTAATATTTAGTTGCCAAATGTTTGGGGACTTTTCTGTTGCCTCTTACATTGGTTTCCAGTTTGATTTCATTTTGTCCAAAGAATACTCTGTATAATTTCAATTCCTGTTAATTTAGTGAGATTTGTTTTATAATTCAGCATTTGGTCTGTTTTCATGCATGTGAGAACTTAAAGTAAATGTTTATTCTGCTTTTTGTGTGGAGAGTATTTTGTATCAATTACCATCTGTTGGCTGATGCTGCTGAGTTGTATGTCAGTGTACAGTTGTTCTATTGTTGAAAAAGGAGTATTGAAGTGTCCAGATCTTGTTTTTCTTTCTAGATCTAGCAGTTTTTGCTTTACATACTTTGCAACTCTGTTTTATATATACACACAATAAGGGCGGGTGTATTTTTTTGGTAGATTGGCATGGCACTTTTATCTTTATATAATGTCACCCTTTGTTTCTGGAAAATTACATATGATAAAGGACCAATTAAGAACACATAACCATTTTAATGTGTGTTCACATACCATGAGAACTTCAAAATACAAAGGAGAAATAGACAAATCCAGAATTATGCTGGGGAGTTTAATAAGCCTGTATCTAATCAATTAAAGGAGTAGACAGGGGAAAAAAAGTAAGCATATCGGGACCTAAGAAACACAAACATTATGCTTGAAATCATGGGCGTTTTGAGAATGCTACATGCTGTAACAGCAGAATATGTATTAAAACTCAACATCTACTCCAAAAATCTGAGTCTTTTGTGTAGGCAACATACTCCCTCAACTATTTGATCCCCTTGACAAATACATAGACAACTTTTGGTTTTCCTTGAAAGAACTATGCAGTTTGCAAGCAACTGAACAAATGTATAGAGACAACCTTCAAAATGATTAAGAAAACAAGGGATGCAGAATACGTAAGGAATAACCAAAGAGGAAGAGAAGAAGGGGTATAGGAAAAACCAAAGAATACTTTCCATGTCTCCTGTCCACCTAAATAGTGTACTAGTAGTTTTAATGAATATGACTTGTACAGTTGACCCTTGAACACACAGGCTTGAATTGCACAGGCCTACCTAAACACAGATTTTTGTTTGATAAATACAGTACAGTACTGTAAACATATTTTCCCTATAATTCTACAATATTTTCTTTAGCTTTATATATGTTGTATGCTACATTCTTACAATAAATACAAAATATATGTTACTTGACTATTTGTTATTAGTGAGTCTTTTGGTCAACATTAAGTTCTTGGGGAGTCAAAAGTTATAAGTGGACTTTTAACTGTGGCATAGCTAGTACCCCTAGCTCCCATGTTGTTTGAATCAACTACATTTCTATTTACCATTCCATCTTGTCCAAAGCTAATATATTCAAGTTGTAGCTGAAATATTTCTTTTTTGAAAAAGATATCCTTAAACAAAAATATAGAAGAAACTTCAATCTCTGAAATGTTACAGTTTATCATGCCAATATTATTTACTAGTACTTTTTGCTTACTAATCTATCAGTTATAACTACAACATCAATATTAAATGAAAATAACCTTATGTTAGGGAATGAGAATAGTTTGGGATTTTATATGGGCATTTAGAAAACTGTGTTACTATTGTTATCCTTCTATGCTGTTTTTAGTTTTTATAATAATTTGCATTTTAATTTGTAGATTTGTTCTGTAGTTATTACAGAATTTTTTTTAGAACAACAATACAAAGAATTTGTAGAGAAAACAATTATTAACAATGCATTTTAACATAGTAGTCTGTCAAAATTACAGATAGAAAAATAGGATTTGGAAACTTTGCTAATACTGGCCATAATACTATTATTTCCTTTTAAAATTAACATATGCTATGCATTATTATATATCTTTCTCATGCATTTGAGCTTAATGAAACCTCTTTAATAAAGTGAAGTAAAATAGATTTTTCCCTCTTCTCTCTAACCTATTATTTTAGTTATATCTCAAATAAAAATAATCTCTTATATATCCCCATGATTTGTGATTTTTATTACAGTTTCATGTTTAGTTATCTTCATTTCCAATTAAATATTATCAAGAAAATCCATCCTAGGTAAATTAAACCTGGAAAAAACTGAAAACAATTTTTTATAATAATTTATTTTATTATATACTTGAGATAACTTAAGGGGTAAATATGAAATACATTATTAATGGAATTATTTGCAAGATTTTATGCTCAGTTGAAAGTAAATAGAAGCTAAGAAATATCAACAATCTTAATAGAAAATTCAGAATTTTATGGTAAAAAAAACTATTTAAGTGGAAATCTAATATAAGAAGTTCAACACACAGCTATCTTTTAAATTTTCTTATAAGCACAGAAAATAGGAAAGTGGGCTTCTTTTAGGCTATGCATTTTAAGAATTCTTACAAGAGAAGGCAGACAACATCTGACTCAGAAACAGATAATAAAAATAAGTCATAAATATGTACAATAAAAGGATTAAAAGATAAACAGCAATTTTCAAATATATACATGAAAATATTGTTAAAGTACCTAATTACTAGAAAACAGCATCATGAATGAGAGGTAACAAAATATAATAAACTGAGGATGGAATATTGAAAAAAAACAAGATTTATGAAAATAATTAAAAGCTCTTAAAATAAATAATATTTATTCCCTGGACATTATGGCATTCATAAACATAGCTTGATATGAAGAAGACTATTCTAGTAAATTAAGCTTATTTCAAACCTTCTTAAATGGGTATATAGTAGAGGTAAACAGGAGATATATGGAAGAGGTAAAATGTGCATCTGATTTAAAGATTGAAAGGCTAAAGAAAAACATAATGGAAGATAGTTGTAAGAAAGAAAAATTACATGAAAGAATATAAATGTTTAGAGCACAGAACTAAAGTTTAATAATACTAATAAATTTTTGCTTAGATTTGAAGAAAGACAAAATATTGAAAAGAACCAAATAATTAAGAAAGAATAATAATTTTCCTATATACTAACAAAGAATAAGTGGAATCAAATTTACAACCCAATACCATTTACATTAGCACTCCAAAATTCTGGTATATAGATCTTGTATATAGCTCATTAGATCTAAGTCTAGGAAAAACTACAAACTGGACAAAAGTAAAGAACTGAACAAATGGAGAGATACTCCGTGTTCATGGAGAAGACCATACATTGTCAGGATGTCAGTCCTTCTCAACTTGATCTATAGACTCAGTGCTGTATCAGTTAAAATCCCAGCAAGTTATTTTGTGTTTGTCAACAAACTAATTCAAAAGTTTATATAGAAAATCAAAAGACCCCAAATAAACAACACAACATTGAAGAATAAAATTGGGGAACCAATATTACCTTAGTTTGAGACTTATATAGCTACAGTGATCAAGACAATGTGGTATTTGTAAAAGAATCTGTAGATCACTGGAACAAAAGAGAGCTTAGAAACAGAGCTCCATAAATATGGTCAGTGTATTTTTAAACAAAGGAGCAAAGTAAAGCAAAATGAGTCCTTTCCCAATGGTGCTAAAAAATTAAAAAAAAAAAAAAAAGTCTAGACCCAGATTTTATACTCTTCACAAAAGTTAATTCAAATTGGATCCTGGACCCAAATATATAATGACATTGGGTATGACAATGACTTTTTAGATATATCACCACCAAAGTCACCATCTGTGAAAAAAAAGGCATGTTAGACTGCATTAAAATTACAAGCTTCTGTACAAAAGACAGTGTCAAGAGAAAGATGACAAGCCACAGACTGGAAGAAATTATTTGCAAAAGGTACATGTGATAAATGACTGTGATCCAGAATATACATAGAGTTATTTTGATTGAGTTTGAGTATTTTATTAGGAATGGGCCAAATAACTCAACAGAAATATCTCCAAAGAAGATTTATAATGGGAAATTAACATATTAAAATGCACCCCACCGAACACATAATCAGGGAAATGCAAATTAAAACAAAATACCATGATATACTATTAGAGTAGCCAAAATCTGGACTAATGACAATACCAAATCCTGGTGGGGATGCAGAGTAACAGGAACTGTATTCATTGGTGGAATGGTAGGAAATGGTAGGAAATTAATATATAATTCAGCAATTGCACTTTTTGTTAGTTACCCAAAGAAGTTGAAAATTTATATTGATACAAAGACCTGGATCTGAATGTTTATAGTAGCTTTATGATTGTCAAAACTTGGAAATAACAAAGATATCCTTTTCTTAGTGAATGGACAAACAATGGTATTTGCAGACAATGGAATATTATTCAGCACTAAAAAGAAATGAGCTATCAAATCATGAAAAGACATGGAGGAAACTTAAATCCATGTTACTAAGTGAAAGAAGTCAATCTGAAAAGAATACATATCCAACCGTATGATATTCTGGAATAGCAAAACTATGGAGACAGCAAAAAAATTAGTGATTTTAGGGGCTGGTGGTCAGAGGAGGGATGAATAGGAAGAGAACAGAGGATTTTTTTGAGTGGTGGAGAAATAAATTTTTTGGAGATACATCGCATTTTTCCAAACCCTGAGAAGGTGCAACACTGAGTAAACCATAATGTAAACTATGGGTTGGATGATTAGGACTTGTCAGTGTAGGTTCATTAATAGTAACAAAGGTACTCCTGTGATGGGAGGTGTTGATAATGAGGGAGACTATGCATGTGTGGGAAGAGGAGTATATTGGAAATCTCTGTGACTTCCCTCTCAATATTGTTGTGAACCTAAAACCACTCTAAAAAGTCTTAATAAAAATAAGGAAAGAAAATGTAGGGAGTTTAAATAAGAAATGAGAACTTGCATTTTCTCTTTCTGAACTTGTTCTCTGTATCATTTTGGCTTTTCTAAATCTAATATACTGTTCAAGATGTTATAGGGGAACTTAAAAACATACAAAATCAAAACTTGGAGTCTGTTCCCTTTGTTGTATAGAAGTTTTTAGTTTAATGTAGTATTACTTGATATTTTTTTTTTGCATCTGCTCTTGCTGTTATATGCAAAAACTTGTTGCTAAGACCAATGTCAAGGAGTTTTCTCTCTTATTCTACGAGTTTTAGTGTTTCAGGTCTTATATTTAGTTTTTAATCCATTTTGAGTTGACTTATGTATATGTTGTGAGATAAGGGTTCAATTTTATTCTTTGGATTATGGATGTCAGTTTTCCCACTATCATTTATTGAGGAGACCATGCCTTCCCAGTGGTGTATTTTTGGTAACCTTGTCAAGGGATAATTAATCGTGTATGTGTGAATTGTTTCTTGGCTCTCTAATCTAATCCTTGGGTATGTGTATCTACTTTTATGCTATTTTGGTACTGTTTTAATGATAGCTAATGAGGTGATCATATGACTTTTTCCATTCATTCTGATAAATAGTCTTTTATATTTACAGGTTGTTTATACTGAATTACTTTGGCAACTCAGAATGAATTTCACTTGATCATAGTCTATGAAACATTTCCTGTGCTGTTGAATTTGGTTTGTTAATATTTTTTGAGAATGTCCACATTTTTGTTTATCAGGAGAATTCAATCTGTGTATATTTAAAGTAACTATTCATAGGTAAGAGTTTACTGTTGCTATTGCATATCTCTATTTTAGTGGGGTTAGCAGAGATTTTTAGAGTTATTCAGATTTTTTTCTATGGATGTTCCTTCCCTGCTCTTCTTGTTTCCTTTTAATAGATAAGTTTTAGGATTGTGCCTTCTCTCAATCCTGCAAAGTCAGTCCAGGTGCTGAGATCCTCTCATTCTCCCTCCAGGTAGTGTCCTGTAGAGTTCAATGTTGTGTGCTTCTCCCAAACCTGCAGTCGAGTTGATGCTATTTGTAGGGTCTTGCAAAAATCCCTTTAAAGGCTCATACATACAATTTGCAGAGGCTTGCATGCACTATTCTGGGAGTATGCACTATCTGCTGTAGTTGGATGTTCCATCTCCTGAGAGCCTTTTGGCCAGTTTTGTAAGGACTGCAAGTCAGACATCTCATTGACTTCATGGGCAGGACACTTTCTAGAATCTGAGGGTTCCATGGGTGGATTTTGAGCTTCATGTTCATTTGCTGTGAGCTCCCACCCTACTTCCCTACTCCTAGTTCCTACAAGACTGTTTAGCCGTGCCAGTTTCCTCAGTGATCGGGTGGGACCAGGCAGAAGTGAGCCCCGTGAGCATTATTCCACAATGAGGCACTTACTCCTTCCTTACCCTCTGCTCTGTGAGAGAAATCATAGGCTGAGGGGTCTCTCTTGGCACTGAGCTGTGCTGCTATAGGGGAGAGGAATTCTGAGAAAGTGAAACTGTTCTTCTTACCCTTTCCAGTGCATGTATTCTTGATTTTTGCTATAATGGGATATAGGAATCTTTTTACTGTACTTCTCAGTTCCCACATGCATAGTTATAATGGATGTTTCTGCGTGGGTGTAAGAGCTGGAATCCCCTATTCCCCCATCTGACATATCTAAGGAGGCAACTTTTATGTTGAATGTTGGCTTAGTGCATGTTAACAGTGGTGTGCCTACCAGGTTTTCCCAGCAGAGGCAAGCCATGCTTCAGATGGTGGATGAGGGTTTGCTCTTTTACCTCTTTAAGAATAATACTTTTTCTGTTATCCTATAAATGTCAATAAACTGATTTGTTTTTATTAGGAGACATAAAAGTGATTATGGGGGAACAAAATTATAATCTGTTAAAGAAAAATTACTATTCAAAAAGTGATCTGAGGGAAAGAGATAAGAGTCAATAAGTAGACCTGGTAGCTTTCTTACAGATATACCTGGAGTTTTAACAAAAAAGTAGTAACTTTTAATGATATCAATATAAAACATATATACCTAACACACACACTGTTCAACAACTTTGATGACTAAAAGGACATTTTTAAAAGGATGATAAATTTTTTAAATAGATAAATGAAATATGAGACTAATCATTGCTTATCTTAGTTTTTAATCAGTAAAATGAAGTGAAAATATTTCACAACTCAGAATAAACACAAAGAACAGAAATCAAAACACATATACACACAACACAAAACAAAACTCCTCTACCTCTAACTCACCCTTTAAAAAATAGACAAAAATGAAAATCTATAAGGGAAAAGATGAAAGATTAGAAAGAGGAGCCAGGACACCTAAAAAGGACCCAATAGGATTTCCAGAGAAGTTAAAAGCTGGAGCAGGAGAAGTAAATATTATACATAACAAGGAAAATGTATCTAAACTTAATAATATATTCAACCTACAGATTAAATGGGGTCAATGAGCCCAGGCTGTTTAACAAATGCATCTATCACCCTAGACTTATCCTAATGAACTTACTAATTGCCAAGGATAATGCAAAAAAAATACAGGTTTCCAGATAGAAAGCACAGGTTACTCATTGCTGACAAGTGTTAGACTTAACATTAACATTACATCAACAATTAAAGTGAAACAAATTATATGTTATATCAAAAAAATGCCAGAGAGCCATTTAATTAAATTTAGCAATGATTTATGTAAAAGTCTCCCAAGAACATAATAAAAATAATAGAAATAAGAGTCCTCCTAACCAATGATGAAATACTGAAATCATTACAAATAAATGGCTACTATCACCATTTAATAGGAAGTATTGATCAAAGGGAGGAGTGGCATCAATATCAGAGAAAGAGTTATTAGTAAATTCAGTATAATTCTTAGAGATATGACTTGATGTTCTGAGTAGGAACTCAGATCAGTGTAGGTTGTTGCTGCTTGAATTGATTTCTGCACACCTCTTGGAGGTATGAATACAGAATCAGTGTAGTTGGTGACAGTGAGAAAGTGAACATAGGTAGTCAAGATTGCCACCATTGATCAGTGTTATTTGGAAATTCTAGTTAATGACCTAGAAGGACATGGCTATGGATAAAACTTGAAAAGAAAACAATCTATGTAATTGAAAATGTTTTTTACATACTTAAAATTATCATAATTTAAAAATCAATATTTTTAAATAATATGCAAAAATGACTGGGTAACAGAAATTCAAGATAACTAATATTTTTTTTTCCCTGTATACCAGTTATGGGAATTAAATGAAACATTTGTTAAAAATCATTCCACAAGTGGTGCCTGGGTGGCTCGGTCAGTTAAGCTTCTGCCTTTGGCTCCAGTCATGATCCCAGTGTCCTGGGATGGAGCCCTGCATTGGGCTCCTTGCTCTATGGGAAGCCTGCTTCTCCCTCTCCCACTCCACCTGCTTGTATTCCCTATCTCTGTGTCTCTCTCTGTCAAATAAAAAAATTAAATACTTAAAAAAATATTCCACAATAGTAAGAGTCATTTTTGGATGGTAAACTATAATGTAAAAAGAAAAAAAAAGTGTCAGTATGATTTCTATTTGACTTCACTTTTATTTCCATTCTATATCCATACTTGATCTCTACAGATACAGTCTTCACTTCTCTCATTGTCAGACTCTTTTCATTCTAATCAAAGAATCACTTAAAGGACCTTCCAGAGCCTTAACACATGTTTTTAAGGATATTTCAATATCATTCTGAGATCTAAGAATATGTAACTTCTCTTTCATTCTTATCTTGGCATAAATGTCACATTTTGTCAGATCCTCGGTCTTTCATAGTTTGGATTTGTTGCCATGCAATTGCTTCCAATTTAAGTTTTTTTTTTTCTTTTTCTCAAATATTAGAAAGTATAGTCCTTTTTCTTTTATTTTGAAGTTAATTTTCAGCTCAGATATATTAAAGAGTTAGAGAAAGGAAACCTATATTTTTTTATTACATTTGCAGAATTCTGAATCAATTGTTTTCTTGATTAATCAAAATTTTATTTTTAATGGTTTGTTTCCCCAAATATCTTAAATCTTGTCTCACATATTTTTACAAAATATTTACATATGGTTAAAAGCCTCATGTGATAATTTTAGAATCTTAATACTTTAGGATTTATTTTGGTTGTCTTATATTTTCTTATTCTGTTACATATAGTCTAGTTTTCTTATTTGCCTCTTTATCTGTGGTTGTGGGATGATTATTTTTTAAATATGAACTTACTTTTTTAGAGCAGTTTTTGGTTTCTAGCAAAATTGAGGGGAAGGTACTTAGATTTCCAATATACCCTTCCTCCACATATGCATAGCCTCCCATTACCCATGTCCCCTACCAGAGTAATACATTGATGACCGTTGTGGTGAACCTACATTGATACACCATAATCACCCAAAGTTCTGATGAATGACAAGAAAAAAATAGAGACTTCATTCATGTTCATTGATGTAAAAATTTAATATTGGTATGATGTCAGTGCCCAACTGATCTATAGATTTAACTCAATCCTAATCAAAATTCCAGCAAGGTATATTGTGGATATTGCTTTATAGTTTTTTCATAAAGCTCTTGTACATATTTGTAAAAATTTATACTTAAGTATTTCACTTTTGGGAGATGCTATGGTATAAATGGTATTGTTTTAAATTTCAGATTCTACTTGTTTGATGTTATATAGAAAAGCGAATGACTTTTGCATATTAACCTTGTATAATGCAATCTTATTATTGTTTCATATTAGTTGCAGGAGTTTTTAGTCCACTTTTTCAGATATTCTACAACTATATCCTCTGTGAATAAAAATAGCTTTGTTTCTTCCTTCCCAACCCATGTGCCTTTTGTTTCCTTTCCTTGTCTTACTCCATTAGCTAGATCTTGCAATACAGTATTGAAATGGAGTGGTGAGAAGGGATATCCTTGCCTTGTACTTGATCTCAGTGGAGAAGCTTTGATTTTCTCACAGATAAGTATGATGTTAGGCTTTGGGATTTTTTTTTTTTTTTTTTTTTTAGGGTTAATTTGAGAGAATGTGAGCAAAAGCACATGAATGGGGGTTGGGAAGAAGAGACTCTTCAAGCAGACTCCCCGCTGAGCATGCAGACTTACCCAGGGGATGATCTCAAGACCAGTGCAAGCACGACCTGAGCAGAAACCAAGAGTTGGATGCCGAATGGACTAAGCTAACCCAGGCGCCTGACGTGTTGGTTTTTTTTAAAGATCTTTTGAGAAGATCAAGTTGAGAAAGTTTACATTTATTCCTAGTTTATGGACTCTTTTTTTGCCCCAATGAATAAGTGTTGGCTTTTGTCAAATGTTTTTTCTGCAGCTATTGATATGATCATGTGACTTTTTAGCCTGATAATGTGACAGATTACTTTAACTTATTTTTAATTATTTTTGAAAACTGAATCTGTCTTGCATACCTGCAATAATGCTCCCTCAGTCATGGTGTATCATTCTTATTATACATTGTTGGATCAGATTTTCTATTTTGTTGAAGATTTTTGCATTATTGGTTTATAGTATTTTTGTAATGTCTTTGGTTTAGGTATTAAGATAATTCTAGGCTTATAGAACAAGTTAAAAAAATATTTCTTCCTTCTGTTCTCTAAAAAGGAATGTAAAGAATTGGTATACTTCCTTCCTTAAATGTTTGGTAGAAATCACCACTGAACCCATCATTGCCCACTGGTTTCTGTTATAGAAGATTTTGAATTATTGTTACAATTTCATTAATATAGGCCTATCTAGGGGTGCCCAGCTGAGTAGGCCATTAAGCATCTGACATTTGATTTCAGCTCAGGTCATGATCATCGGGTTGCAAGACTGGGCTCCCGCTGGGTGTAGAGACTGCTTAAGATTCTCTCTCTCTTTCACCCTCTCTCTCTGTCTCTTTCCCTCCCTCTGACTCTTCCTCCCTCCTCATGCACACATGTGCACACACTATAAAAAAATAGTTTTATTCAGATTATATATTTCTTCTTGTTTGAGTTTTGGCACTTGTGTCTTCCAAGGAATGGTGCATGTCATCTAGGTATTTAAATTTGTGAGCATGAAGTTGTTAATAGTATTTATTTATTAGCCATTGAATGTCCATAAGATCTGTAGTGATACTCCTATTTAGTTTATAATATTAGTAATTTATGTCCTCTTTTTTTTCTCTTAGCCTGGCAAGAAGCTTATAGATTTTGTTGATCTCTTTAAAGACCTGATTTTGTTTTCATTGATTTTTCTCTATTATTTTCATGTATTAAATTTCATTGGTTTGGCTCTAATTCTTATTTCTTCTGCTTTCTTTGATTTAATATGTCCTCCTGTTCTAGTTTCCTAAAGTAGGAACCTAGATTATTGGTTTTAGATTTTTCTTCTTCTCAAATATATGAATTCCATACTAGAAATTTCTCTGTACAAACTGCTTTTTTCTGTATCCCACAAATTTTAGAAAGTTGTGTTCTCCTTTAGATTTAGTTCAATATTTTTAAATTTCTTATGATTTTTCTTTGACCCTTGTGATATAAGAAAAGTTAATATCCATGAATTAATATTTTTCAGTTATCTTTACATTATTGATTTCTAGTTTAATTTTATTGTGGTCTAAAAGGGACATTGTGTGATTTCTAGTTTTCTTAATTTTGTTAAAACAGGTTTTATGACCCATAATGTGGTCTATGGTGGGGAATGTTCTATGTGAGTTTGAGAAGAATGTATATTCTGCTACTGTCAGATGAAGCAGTCTATAGATGTCAATTATATCCATTTTCACTGATGATGATATTGAGTTAAACTATTTCCTTACTGATTCTCTGCTGGACCTGTCAATTTCTGATAGAGGGGTTTTGAAGTCTCCAGTGATAATAGTGGCTTCATCTTATTTCATTTGCAATCCCAGTACTTTTTGCTTCACGTAGTTTGATGGTCTGTTGATAGTGTTACATCTTAGAGAATTAACCCCTTTATCATTACATAGTGCTTTTCTTTTCCTAGTAACTTTACTTGCTTTTGAAGTCTGCTTTATCTGGAACTAATATAGCTACTCCTGCTTTCTTTTGTTTGTGTTAACCTTGTATATTTTCTCCCATCCACTTATTCTTAAGCTATATGTATATTAATATTTACAATGGGTTTCTTGTAGACAACATATTGTTCAGGCTTTTTTATGCACTCTGATAATTTCTGGGTTTTTTTTTTGTTTTTTTGTTTTTTGTTTTTTAATTGGAGCATTTAAACCATCAATGTTCAAAGTGATTACTGATAAAGTTGATTTGTATCTACCATATTTGTTATTTTTTTCTATTTGTTTTCCTTGTTCTTGGATTTAATATTGCCTCCCAATCTTGTTCAGCCTTGTGTGGTTTAACTGAGCACTTTATATGTTCTAATTATTTTTGGAATTATTTGCAATCCCAAAGGTAATGGTAAGAAATCATTTCTACAAAGGGTCTTACCATTTACTTATTCCAGGTACCTGATAAATCTCAGGCAATGTTTAATCAATATTAAAGCTTGATAGTAAAATTTCTCTGCATGCCCCAAATTTTAAAATGATTAACTCTGGAGGGGGAAGTTTTATTCTGCATTAGGGTAGTATATTTCTGTAATATATGCTTCAAAATGGACCTTTAGGGATCAAGCTTATTATGAGATGTCTCCTGTTAAATTTTCCACTTTCAAAAACCCTGTACTTTGATTACCATTTCTCTTACTTCACTATGTTAATGGAATTTAAACCCCCAATCACCAAGTGCTTTCAAAAAGAAAATGGGTTTGTGATGTTTTCATTATGAGTTCCATATTTTCTTAAGTATTATCATTAACCACTGTTGTAACTACTAATGAAAATTAAGGTATATACAATTAATCAAGTCAGGATAAAGAAAAAACTACAAATATACAGAATAAGAAAAATAACAGGAAATGGAAATACACTGCTAAAAATGTTTTATAATATATGTGAAATAACATAATGTTATTTAAGGGCAGAATAAGATTAGTTAAAATAAGTTACTTTAAAGCACTAGAGGGCGCCTGGGTGGCTCAGTGGGTTAAGCCGCTGCCTTAGGCTCAGGTCATGATCTCGGGGTCCTGGGATCGAGCCCCGCATCGGGCTCTCTGCTCAGCAGGGAGCCTGCTTCCCTCTCTCACTCTCTGCCTGCCTCTCTGCCTACTTGTGATCTCCTGTCAAATAAACAAATAAAATCTTTAAAAAAAAATAAAAAATAATAAAAAATAAAAAATAAAGCACTAGAGAAAATACCTAAAAGGCAAAAGAAAGAGATATAGCTAAGAAGCCAATGGTGGAGATAATACATTGTACTTAAACAAACTGTATTCAATTTAAAAAGGGCAAAAAAGAAAAATGAAACAAAAAAACAGATGGGACAAATTAAAAATAAATACCAAGATGGATGATTAAACCCAGCTGAATCAACTAGGAGAGGGAAGATGGTAGAAGAATAGGGGAGCTGTGTTTCATCTTGTTCCTTGAATTCAGCTACTTATCTATTAAATTATTCTGAACACCTGTGAATTCAACCTGAGATGTAAGAATATAATTGTTGCAATTCTACAACTAGAAAAGTGACCACTTTTTGCAAGTTTCTTATTTTATCAACTCTTTGTTTTTAAATCTTTTTAAAATTTTCATTCTTACATTTGCATTTTATAGATCTATTCTTCATTTTTGGATTCCTTTCACTATAATCAATTTTATTTTTGTGTACATATATAAGTTTTTTCTCTTTACAATTTTGGGAATTAGTGTCTTCTAACAGACAAAAATACACCCAGGATGAAATGGATCACCCTGTTTTGTCCACCTGTGATTATAGTCTCTTCCCCTGCCCTTTTTTCCTTTTTTTGATTTCTGAGCTCTTCAGATTCGTCTAGTGTGTATTTTGCTGAGGTTGTGATATGAATATATATATATATATATGTATATATATATATGTATGTGTATATATATATACATATACACACACATGCATATACCATACATATACACATACACATACCATATTGTGGTATGAATATATATGATGAATATATATATACACATATATAGGTGTGTGTACACACACACACACACACACATATATATATATAGAGAGAGAGATCTTTTGTTCATCTTGTTCATGGCTTAGCACTTCCCTAATCTGGTGAAGGAAACAGGCATTCGTCCAGGAGGCAGAGAGAACCCCCTTTCAAAATCAATAAAAATAGATTAGCACCCTGATATATAATAGTAATGCTTATAAATTTCAGAGATAAAGAGAAAATCCTGTAATCAGCTTGAGACAAGAGGTCCTTAAAGTACAAGGGTAGAAACATTAAACTTGCACCACCTATCCACAGAGATCTGGTAGCTCAGAAAGGGCTAGCATGATATATTCAGTGTACTCAATGAGAAAAACATTCAACCAAGAATGCCTTATCCAGCAAGGCTGCCATTCAGAAAGGAAGGAGAGATAAAAATATTCCAGGACAAACAGAAACTAAAAGAATTTGTGGTCACTAAACCAGCCTTGCCAGAAATAGTAAAGGGGATTCTGTAAGTGAAGAGAGAGCCAAAAAGTAACATAGAGCAGAAAGAAAGACACAAGGACTTTACAGGTTATACATTGGCACTAAATTCATATCTTTCAATAATTACTCTGAATGTAAATGGACTAAATGCTCCAATCAAAAGACACAGGGTATCAGATTAGATAAAAAAGCAAGACCCATCCATATGTTATCTACCAGAGACTCATTTTAGATCCAAAGACATGCATAAATTGTAAGTGAGGGCATGGAGAACAGTTTATCACATGAATGGGCATGAAAAGAAAGCTGGGATAGCAAAACTTATATCAGACAAATCAGATTTTAAACCAAAGATCTGTAGTAAGGGATGATGAAGGATATTATATCATACTTAGAACTTCTTGTTGGATAGACCCTTTAACAATTATTAATATTTATGCTCCTAAATTGGGAGCAGCCAATTTATAAACCAATTAATAACAAAATTTTAAAAAATCACATTGATGATAGTAAAATAATAGTAGGGGACTTTAACACCCCACTCACAGCAATAGACAGATCATCTAAGCAGAAGATCAACAAGAAAACAAGGGCTTTGAATGACATACTGGACCAGATGAACTTCAGAGATATATACAGAGCATTCCATCCTAAGGCAACAGAATACATATTCTTCTTAGGTGTACAAGAACATTTTTCAGAATAGGGGTGCCTGGGTGACTCAGTGGGCTAAGCCTCTCCCTTTGGCTCAGGTCATGATCTCAGGGTCCTGTGATTGAGCCCCATGTTGGGCTCTCTGTTCGGTGGGGAGCCTGCTTCTCCCTACTCTGTCTGCCTCTTTGTCTACTGTGATCCCTCTCTATCTGTATGTCAAATAAATAAATAAGATCTGAAAAGAAAAGGAGAGAGAGAGAGAGAGAGAGAGAGAGAACATTTTCCAGAATAAATCATATACTGGGTCACAAATCAGGCCTCAGCTGGTACCAAAGATGGAGATTATTCCCTGCATATTTTCAGACCACAGTGTTTAAACTCAATCACAAGAGGAAATTTCAGAGGAACTCAAATACTTGGAGGCTAAAGAGCATCCCAATAAAGAAAGAATGGACCAATCATGAAATTACAGAAGAAAAAAATTCATGGAAACAAATGAAAATGAAAACACAGCTGTTTGAAACCTTTGGGATGTAGCAAAGACAGTCCCAAGAGGGAAGTACATAGCAACACAAGCCTTTCTCAAATAATTAGAAAATGTCTTCAACAAATGGTGTTGGGGAAAATTGGACGGCCATATGTAGAAGAATGAAACTGGACCATTTTCTTATACCCTATACAAAGGTAAGTTCAAAATGGATGAAAGACATAATTTGTGATACAGGAATCCATCAAAATCCTAGAGGAGAGCACAGGGAGCAACCTCTTCCACCTCAGCCACAGCAACTTCTTGTTAGACACATCTCCAGAGGCAAGGGAAACAAAAGCAAAAATGAATTATTGGGACTTCATCGAGGTGAAAAGCTTCTGAACATCAAAGAAAACAGTCAACAGAATTAAAAGACAACCTACAGAATAAGAGAAAATATTTGCAAATGACATATCAGAAAAAGGGTGAGTATCCAACATCTACAAAGATCTTATCAAACTCAAGAGCCAAAAACCAAATAATCCAGTCAAGAAATGGACAGAAGGCATGAACAGATATTTCTCCAAACAAGATGTACAAATAGCCAACAGACACATGAAAAAATGTACCGCATCACTTGGTGTCAGGGAAAAACAAACCAAAACCACAATAAGATATTACCTTACACCAGTTAGAATGGCTAATATTAACAAGCAAAAAACAAGTGTCTGTGAGGATGTGGAGAAAGGGAAACCCTCCTACACCGTTGGTGGGAATGCAAGCTGGTACAGCCACTCTAGAAAACAGTGTGGAGGTTTTTCAAAAAGTTGAAAATAGAGCTACCCTATGACCCAGCAATTGCACTACTAGGTATTTACCCCAAATATATAAATGTAATGATCCAAAAAGGCACCTGTACCTTAATGTTTATGGAAGCTATGTTCACAATAGCCAAACTGGAAAGAGCTGAGATGTCCATCAACAGATGAATGGATAAAGAAGTGGTATATATATCTTTTATCTATATATCTACAGATATATAGATATATATATAGCAATATTAGCCATCAGAAAGGATGAATACTTACCATTTTCAGTAATGTGGATGGAACTGGAGGGTATTATGTTGAGAAAAATAAGTCAATAAGAGAAAGACAATTACATGGTTTCATTCATATGTGGAATATAAGAAACAGCACAGAGGATCATATGAGAAGGGAGGGAACACTGAATGGGAAGTCATCAGAGAGTGATAAAAAACCTTGAGAGACTCTTAATTACAGAAACAAACTGAGGGTTGCTGGAAGGGAGGTGTTTGGGGGGATAGGGTGTTTGAGTGATGGGCACTATGAGCATTGGGTATTATATGCATCTCACGAACTACTGAACTCTACATCTGAAACTAATGATTTACTATGTGTTGGCTAATTGAAGTTAGATTTTAAAAATCCAGCTATATCAAAAATTACATTAAATTTTTTCTGCCTTCTAATTAAAAGCAGAGATTGTTATATAATTAGAAATTATGACTTATCTATTTATATGACATCTGTAAAAATATACTTGTATATAAAGACACTAAAAACAACAACAAAAAAAAGACAAGAAAATATGTATTAATATCCAGCAAAATAGAATACAGCATAAGGAATTTCACCAGGGATAAAGGAGGACTTTTCATAATAATCAATACATCAATTAGTTAAGAAGACATAGCAACCTTAAAAACAAGAAAACAAAATGAAAAACAAAAATAAGGCTCTGTAAGTTTTTTATTATTTCCTGTTCAGTACAAATGCCTTACACTTTTTTTTTAAAGATTTTATTTATTTATTTGACACACACACAGAGAGAGAGAGAGAGAAATCACAAGTAGGCAGAGCAGCAGGCAGAGAGAAAGGAGGAAGCAACTCCCTGCTGATGAGAGCGCCCAATGCAGTGCTCACCCCCAAGACCCTGAGATCATGAGCTGAGCCAAAGGCATAGGTTTAACCCACTGAGCCACCCAGCTACTCCTCAAACTTTTATTAGGATGTTATATATAACATTTTGCTCTGTTCCAAATTATTATGCCTTCTGGGCATATTGTTTTATCTCTTTATATCTTAACCTCCTATCCTGGATCATATAGTTACATATACTTCCATACTCTAAATGGCTCAAAAATCCTAAACGCAAAATTAGCCAATGTGAAAAATAAATAGCAAATTCTAATTGTAGTTGGTATTTTAATTCTTCTCTATCATTAACAGGTATAACATGTTGGTTGGGAATTAAGAATACAAAAATACTTTTTTTAAAGATTTTATTTATTTATTTGACACAGAGAGAGAGATCACAAGTAGGCAGAGAGGAAGGCAGAGAGAGAGTGGGGGAAGCAGGCTCCCTGCCAAGCAGAGAGCCCTGATGTGGGGCTTGATCCCAGGACCCTAAGATCATGACCTGAGCTGCAGGCAGAGGCTTTAACCCACTGAGCCACCCAGGTGTCCCTACAAAAATACTTTTAAATATTGATTGATTTGGTCTAACTTTAGAGATGGTAGATGAGGAAAGAAACTCACTGCCCATTTCTGTACTTCTATTTCAGGCTCCTGAAGTTTCCTGGGCAGTATTGTAATCTCTAGCATATACATTTGGAATTTATATTACCCTATCTTGGCTGGTAATTCATTGCTATTCAACAATCCGTGTGTTCAGCTTTTATTCTATAACCCATTCCTCAGAGTAAGAGTCCTTAAACCTCTATACTGTTTGAGGATGGGTTTTCAATTTATCATTTCTTACTTGCTAGCTGAAAATACTGAGTTACACCAAATATATTTTATCAAATTCACTGAAACCCTACCTTTGTGGCCCATTTTTATGATAGGAAGAAATATTTTCCCAACTATTTAGGGTTTCCATATTTGGACATATCAAGTATTTTTTTTAACACATTCTACCCCTTGTATTTTGGCTCCTTTTATCAGGGTTTCAAATTTAATATGCTCTAGTAAGTCTGAGGCATATGTATTGAAATAGAAAATAGTCTAACCAGTGACGGTCTTTATTTTGCTAGTACCATATGGGATGTAGAAGGTCCTTTAATATTTTTGCTACACTCCAAGTCAGTATGCCTGAAAGCATTACCCTCTGTGTCTTGATCTACTGTTACAGCCCATACTTTTGCTTCTCTCTAGATAAATATTTTTATTATTTTAAACTTGTTAAAATTCCACTCATTTCTTAGAGCCCTGGGTGGCTCAGCTGGTTAAGCCTCTGCCTGCAGCTCAGGTCACTATCCCAGTGTCCTGGGATCAAGCTTGTTTCTCCTTTTCTCTCTGCCATTCCCTATGCTTGTGCTCTCTGGCTCTCTCTCTCTCTCTATATCAAATAGATAAATAAATCTTTACAAAAAAATTCTACTAATTTCTTAAAGTTGGCATTAGAAAATACCTTCTGCTGAGAGTGTTTTCTGAATCTTTCCCCTGAATTTGGTATTTTCCTCATTTTAGTTATGATTGTGTTTATATACCTTAATGGCACTCATCAGAATCATTATCTGTATCATTATTTATCAACCACTATATTGTCAACTCCTTGAATACAGATTAATTGTAGATATATATAACACAATAGTCATGTCTTGAACATAATAGATAAGCAAAATATCTCAATTTGAATTTATTTGCATTTAACCTCATTCTCTCCTTCTATATAGCTTTGACTGGGCCTCTGCAACCTCTATAATTTGGCCTCTTATCTACATATTCTTAAAATCAACAATTACATTATGCCAATATGGGAAAATTATATTTATTACCACAAAATAAAAACCTCATGTATGGAATTTACAGAAAAAAAATAATATTTTCATTTACTGAATAATACACCACTTATATTGTCTAAAGAAGAAATTAAAATGACAGAAAACAATTAAAATATGCTTGTCATATTATTGTATTCATCATTTAAGTTAGGAGAAATAAGGAGTAAACTTAGTAAAATGTGTTAAGAATCTAATCTTGGGAACTTTACTACCTGGGCTCAAACCACAGGTCTATTATCCACTGTGTATTACCTTGGATACATTATTTAATCTATCTGCACTTAAGTTTATTTCTCTGTTAAAGTTATATCAATAGTAAATACTCAGACTCATGGAATTGTGAGAATTAAATAAAGTGACATTTGTAATATTGGCAAAGAGATTAAACTTTGTAAAAATAGCAAAATAAGTAAGAATACTTTTATTTTCCATGTATGTATCCTTAAGTAATTTTCTAATGCCTGTCCAAAAATCGGAGATTTACAAAATAGTATTTTGTTTATACTGTTTTGTATTTGCTATGATCATAAGACGGAAGTGATACAATTGCTTTTTGAAGTTTCCAAGGTAATTATTCAACCTAAAAATAAAAACACTCTAGTCAATTGAACATTAATATTTTCCATTTATTTTTATGACACTACAAATCTTGAGATTCTTAGAAAATGTTTCCAAACTTCTGTCATATTTTACTTTATTGTTGCCATAATTAATAGATCTCTTCACCTTTATTTTCCATTCAGTCACTTCTGCTAATTAGCATTAATCTTCTTAAACTTATGTTTTTATAATTTCATTTCTTTGGCCATTGATTGTTCTTAATAATGCCTAAGCCAAGTTCAACCATTATAGCTTTATCTTCCATTTATCTTTTCTATTCTTCTAGCCTTTTTGTTCCAAACCAACCATATGATCCAGTCAGATTACTTTGGACAAACGCTGAATGCTTTAATACTGTTTATCTCATCCCTTCCCCCAATTTTGCTACTCTCACATGCCTATCTCTAGATGTGTTTCCCAATACTGAATGATGGAAAGCATATTGATTTGAGGGTCAGTATCTGAGTCTCGATAAAGACTTTACAAACAGGTAGCTGTGTGAAAGGTGCTTGTTTACCTAAACTGTCTGGGCCTCAGTTAATGGGCTTGTGGTAGGATTAAATTACATAAAGTGTGTAAGGTATCAGGCACATAATACAAGTCAGTTAGTGCTGTACTCTTCTTTCTCAGCCTATCCAAATCTCCAGATTCTAGCTCAAATTTCATCTCAGTCAAAGAAATTTCTTTAACTCATGGGAACACATTTTCTTTTTCTCCTAAACTTATTTATTGCACTCATTTCATACTAACAGACTTTTTTTTCTCTTTAGCTTTGGGAGGTCTTTCTTTATATTTATATTTATATAAATATTTATATTTATATTTTATTTTATTGATTCCATTAGGTTGCAAACTGTTCAACTGCTCTTATCACCACAGTTATCTGAAAGAAGACTTTCAAGTATATATTATTTTAATTTATTAGTTATTTTAGCATTACTTTATGTAAGCTATTTTATATTTGTTGCCTTTACCTACAAGTTGTAAAAAAAAATTGAAACATATTTTGGTGGCAATGCAAGTTGGTGCAGCCACTTTGGAAAACAGTGCAGAGATTCCACAAAAATTAAAAATAGAGCTACCCTATGACCCTGCAATTGCACTAATGGGTATTTATCCCAAAGATACAGAAGTAGCGAAAAGAAAAGCCACATGTACCCCAATGCTCATATCAGCAATGTCCACAATAGCCAAACTATGGAAAGAGCCAAGATTTCATTCAACAGATAAATGGATAAAGAAGATATGGTCCATATATACAATGGAATATTATTCCTGCATCAGAAAAGATGAATACTCAGCTTTTATATCAACATGGATAGGACTGGAAGAGATTATGCTAAGTGAAATAAGTCTAGCAGAGAGAGTCAATTATTATATGGTTTCACTTACTTGTGGAGCTTAAGGAATAACACAGAGGACATTAGGAGAAGGAAAGGAAAAGTGAATTGGGCGAAATTGGAGGGAGAGATGAACTGTAACAGACCGTGGACTCTGAGAAACAAACTAAGGGTTTTGAGGGGAGGGAAGATGGGTGAGCCTGGTAGTGGATATTAAGGAGGGCATGTATTGCACGGAGCACTGGGTGTGGTATATAAACAATGAATCTTGGAACATTGAAAAAAAATTAAAAAATAAAATGAAACGAGTTAACATATACTGTAGTATTGGTTTTATGAGTAGAATTTAGTTATTCCTCACTCACATATAACACTTACTGCTTCTCCTTTCTAATGCCCATCATCCACTTAGCCCATCCTTCCACATACCTCCTCTCCAGCAATGCTGTTTGTTCTCTATAGTTAAGACTCAACTATGGTTTGCTTTCCTCTCTGTTCTTACCTTATTTTATGTTTCCTCCCCTCCCCCTATGTTCACCTGTTTTGCTTCTTAAATTTCACATATGATTGAAATAATAATTTTCTTTCCCTGAATTATTTTGTTTAGCATTATACACTCTAGTTTCATCCATGTTGACATGGATGAAATGTCAAAATCATTCTTGATGACATCATTCTTTTTTATTGCTAAGTAATATTCCATTATATATATATTCCATTATATGTATATACACACACACACACATATATATATATATATATACACACACACATATACATGTTGGGGGTAGCTATGTACACTATACGCAATGTGGCGCTTGCGCCTGCAGCCAGGCAGAGGACCTGCACACCACCTGAAAGATGATTGGCTATGCCCAGAACAGGAAGCCCGTGGACACTGCGTGCTCTGTATCCTGCTGTGTGCTGAACATGCTTCCATACACAGTGTACAGTCTGCTGATTGGAAGGGAGGGGATATAAATAGGGGTAAATATCCGGGTGAGAGAACAATAAAGATTCGCAAGCTTGTCACTCCAAGTCTCCGGGTCGTTCTTGCTGGCAAGAGCGACAAGTGGTGCCAAAACCCGGGAACCCTCGGAAACCGAGGAGTTCTCAGTGAATGCAATGATCTGGTAAGTGCGCACAAAATTTCAGATAAGAAAGTTTCTAAGTATAGGACGAGAAGTAAAAAGGTTCCTAGGCATAGGACGGGAAATAATGGGATCAAAATTTACTAAGATGGAGGGATTACTGACGGAAGTGCTTAAGGCTAATGGCACTCTGCTAAAAACAAAAGCAGCTCGGCAGTTCTTGAAAAAGGTTGAGGACTTCTTAATATTCCTCAATGGGAACATTTGGGGGAAGAACCATTAAAAATGTGATCGAGGAAGGTGTTGAGGTGATGGAGCAGGTCAGAGAAGCCTCTAAGGCAGGATCTAGCAGAGGGGGAGAAAGTTCAGAGGAGAGCTCCTCTGAAGATGAGCTTGGGGAAGCCATGACGCACTTAAAATTAAAAGAGGAAGTCCCTAACGAACCTTTAAAGGGAAGGACATACAAAGAAGCCGGGGAAAAAATATGACTCCCTAGCGCCCTCTGTCAGAAGGTCAAGAATTCCTACCCCTGAATGTAGGCCTATAGCGCCACCTGCAGAATGGCCGCCACCATATAACACTTCATGCTCCTGAGGGGCATGCGGTTGTCCAGAATGTAGAAATGCAGGATGGAGGGACATTACGGACTTTACTAAACCCTTCCCTCTTGCATGCCCAGTGTTAAAAGATCAAAATCAACAGAAGTTTCATCAACCACTAGACTTCAAACTTATTAACCTTACCCCAGACGATTGGACTAACATGGCGAAAGCAACTCTGTCTGGTGGACAATACTTGATATGGAAAACTGCTTGGCAAGAGTGTAGCTCAGAAACTGCCTGGAATAACGCCGCATCAGGGAATCCCCACTGGAATATTGACATGCTCATGGGAGGAGGTCAATTTGTGGGACAAAACAATCAGATTGGGTACCCCCCAGGGGTGTATGTACAGATAGCAGCTGCAGCCACTAGGGCTTGGAAGACCATACAGGGTTCTAGCGATTTGCAGGGACAACTTTCCAAGGTGTTGCAGGGGCTCCTCAACCAGGGGGAGTACCCGATGACAGGTAAGCATGGAAGGTGAGGATAGGCAACCTAAGACAAGCACGGTCCCTGCCATATATATATAAAAGAAAAGGGGGAGCTGTCGGGGGCAGCTATGTACACAATACGCAACGTGGCGCTTGTGCCTGTGGCCAAGCAGAGGACCTGCGCACCACCTGAAAGATGATTGGCTATGCCCAGAACAGGAAGCCCATGGACACTGCGTGCTCTGTATCATGCTGTGTGCTGAACATGCTTCTGTACACGTGTACAGTCTGCTGATTAGAGGGGAGAGATATAAATAGGGGTAAATATCCGGGTGAGAGAACAATAAAGATTCGCAAGCTTGTCACTCCGAGTCTCCGGGTCTTTCTTGCTGGCGAGAGCGACATATACATTCATACATATCTTTTTTATTCTTTCATCAATGACATTTGGGATCTTTCCATAGATTGACTATTGTTGATAAGGCTGCTGTAAACATTAGGGTGCTTTTGTCCCTTTGAATCAGCATTTTTATATCCTTTGGATAAATACATAGTACCACACTTGCTGGGTCATAGGATAGTTTTATTTTTAAATTTTGAGCAGCCTCCATATTGTTATCCAGAGTGACTGCACCAATTTGAATTCCAACCAGCAATAAATAGCATTCCCCTTCTCCACATTTTGGCCAGTATCTGTTGTTTCCTGAGCTGTTAATTTTAGCCATTCTGTCAGGTATGAGGTAGTATCTCATTGTGGTTTTGATTTGTATTTCCCTGATGATGAGTTATATTCAGGATTTTTTCGTGCAGCTGTTAACAAGCTCAACATCTTCTTTGCAAAAGTGACTATTCATGTCTTCTGTCCATTTTCTAACTAGATTATTTTTCTCAGAGTGTGTTTGAGAAATTCCTTATAGATGTTGGATATTAATCCTTTATCCAATATGCCATTTTCAAATATCTTCTCCCTTTGCATTAGTTGCCTTTTACTTTTGTTCATTGTTACCTTCACCAAGCAGAAGCTTTTTATCTTGACGAGATCACAATAGTTCATTTTTGGTTTTGATTTGCTTACCTCCAGAGAGGAGTCTAGTAAAGGGTGGCTGCAGGTGAGATCAAGGGACTTACTGCCTATGTTCTACTCTAGTGTTTTGATGTTTCATGTCTCACATTTAGGTTTTCTATCCATTTTGAATTTATTTTTATATATGGAGTAAGAAATTGGTCTGACTTCATTATTTTTCATGTTGCTGTCCAGTTTTCCCAAGACCATTTGTTGAAGAGTTTGTCTTTTATTCAATTGGATATTTCTTCCTGCTTTGTTGAAGATTAGTTGACCATATAGTCCTGGGTCCCTTTCTGGGTTCTCTATTCTGTTTCATTGATTTATGTCTCTGTTTTTGTGTCAGTACCATTGTTTTGATGATTATACCTTTGCAATACATCTTGATATCTGGAATTGTGATGCCTCCCACTTTGGTTTTCTTTTTCAACTCTACTTTAGGTATTCAGAATCTTTTCTCGTTCCATACAAATTTTAGAATTGTTTGTTCTAGCTCTGTGAAAAATGCAGGTTTTATTTTGATAGGGATGTCATTGCATGTGTAGATGCTTTGGGTAGCATACATATTTTTAAAATGTTCTTCCCATCCATGAGCATAGAATGTTTTCTCAGTTTATGTCTTTTTCAATTTCTTTCATAAGTGTCCTACAGTTTTAGAGTATAGATCTTTTAACTCTTTAGTTGGGTTTATTCCTAGGTATCTTTTTTCTTTCTTTTAAAAGATTTTATTCATTTCTTTCACAGAGAGATACACAGCAAGAGAGAAAACACAGCAGGGGGAGTGGCAGAGGGAGAAGCAAGCTTCCTGCTGAGCAGGGAGCCCAATGTTGGCCTCAATTCCAGGGCCCTGGGATCATGACCTGAGCTGAAGGCAGCCTCATAAGGGCTAAGCCAAACAGGCACCAAATCCTTAGGTATCTTATGATTTCTGATTTTAAATGGGAATGATTCCTTGATTTCTCTTTCTGTTGCTTCATTATTAGTGTACAGAAATATAGCAGATTTCTGTACGTTGCTTTTGTATCCCACAACTTTATTGAATCCATGTAGCAATTATATACATGTGTGTGTGTGTGTGTGTGTATATATATATATATATATACATATATATATATATGTATATATATATATGTATATATATATACATATATATATATATATATATATGGAGACTTTCAAGTTTTTCAGGTTTTCTACATACAGTATCATGTATTCTGTGAAGAGTGAAGTTTGATTTCTTCCTTGCCAATTTAGATGTCTTTGTTTATTTGTTTGTTTGTTTGTTTGTTTTTGACTGCTGAGGCTAGGACTTCTAATACTATGTTGAACAGCAGTGGTGAGAGTGTACATCCCTGTTATATCCTTGACCTTAAGGAAAAAGATCTCAGTTTTTCCTTATTGAAGATAATATTCGCTGTGGGTCTTTTGTATATGGACTTTATGATGGTGAGGTATGTTCCTTCTATCCCTACTTTCTTGACGGTTTTTATTATGAAAGGATGTTGTATTGTGTACAATGTTTTTTCTGCATCTATTGAGAGGATATTATGTTTCTTATCCTTTCTTTTATTAATGTGGTGTATCATGTTGATTAATTTGTAGATACTGAACCACCCCTGGAGCCCAGGAATAAATCACACTTGGTCATGGTGAATAATCTTTTTAATGTACTGTTGAATTCCATTAGCTAATATCTTATTGAGAATTTATGCATGTTTTTCATGTTCATCAGGGATAATGATCTGTTATTCTCCTTTTAAATGGGGTCTTTATTTGGTTCTAGCATCAAAGTGACACTGACCTCATAGAAAGAGTTTAGGTTTTCCTTCCATTTCTATTTTTTTAAACAGCTTCAAAAGAATAGTATTAATTCTTCTTGAAATGTTTGGTAGAATTCCCCTGGGGACCCATTTAACTCAAGACTCTTGTTTGTTGGGACATTTTTGATTACTGATTCAATTTCTTTGCTGGTTATGGATCTGTTCAGATTTCTATTTCTTCCTGTTTCAGTTTTTGCAGTTTGAATGTTTCTAGGAATGCATCCATTTCTTCCAGATTGTCTAATTTGTTGGCATATATTGCTCATAATATGTTCTTATAATTGTATTTCTTTTTTTAAAAAAATATATCGATGATTTTATTTATTTTATTTTTCTCTTATTATGATAGTTGCCACACAGCACATCATTAATTTTTGGTGTAGTGTTCCATGATTCATTGTTTGTGTATAACTCAGTGCTCCAGGCTAACCCATCCCCCTACCATCTTCCCTTCTAAAACCCTCAGCTTGTTTCCTGAAGTCCATTAATATCTCATGGTTTTTCTCCCCCTCTAACTTCCCCCACTTGATTTTTCCCTACCTTCTCCTATTGTATTTCTTCAGTGTTGGTTGTGATCTCTCTTCTTTCATCTGTGATTTTATTTAGGTCCTTTCTCTTTTCTTTTTGATAAATCTGGCCAAGGGTTTATCATTTTGTTAATTCTTTCAAAGAACCAGTTCCTAGTTTTGTTGATTTGTTCTATTTTTAAATTTTATATATTTTATTTCTAATTTAATGTTAATTAGTTCCCTTTTCCTGTTGATTTTAGGCTTCATTTTCTATTCTTTTTCAAGCTCCTTTAGGTTGTGTATTTGAGACTTTTTTTTTTTTTTTTACTTCTTGAAGAAGTCATGTATTGTTATATACTTCCCTCTTAGGACTGTCTTTGTTACATCCCAAAGGTTTGGGACTGTTGTGGTTTCATTGTTATTTGCTTCCAGTTTTTTGTTTTGTTTTGTTTTGTTTTATTTCTTTTTAAATTTCCTCTCTAATTTCCATTCATTCTTTAGTAGAATGTTCTTTAACCTTCATATATTTGTGGTCCTTCCAAATATTTTCTTATGGTTGACTTCAAGTTTCATAGCATTGTGGTCTGAAAACATGCATGGTGTGATCTTTTTATTCTGATCGAGGCCTGATTTGTAACCCAATATGTGATCTATTCTGTAGAATATTCACTCAAGAAAGAAGATGTGTCCTGCTGTTTTAGTATGAAAAACCCTGAATATGTCTACTAAGTTCCTCTGGTCTAGTGTGTCATTCGAACCTCTCGTTTCTTTGTTGATCTGCTTAGATGATCTGTTCATTTCAGTGAGTGAGATACTAAATTCTCCTACTATCATTGTATTATTATCAGTGAGTTTCTTTAAGTTTGTTATTAATTGATTTATATATTTGGTTGCTTCTAAGTTGGGGGCATAAATATATATAATTTTTATATCTTACCTTGGTGGACAGACCCATTTATTGTAATATATTGCCCTTCTTCTTCTCTTATTACAGTCTTTGGTTTAAGATCCAGTTTGTTTGATATAAGTATGGCTACTCCAGCTTTCTTTTGGTGTTCATTAACACAATAGATGGTTCTTCACCTTCTTACTTTCAATCTAGAGGTATCTCTGAGTTTAAAATGAGTCTCTTCTAAAACAGGATGTCAATGGGTCTTTTTTTAAATCCACTCTGATACCCTATGTCTTTTGATTGGAGCATTCATATTCAGAGTAATTATTGATAGACATAAATTTACTTTCATTCTTTGCCCATAAAATCACTGTTCCTGTAGATTGTGTCTGTTTCATTCAGTCTTTGTTATGGTTTTTGTTCTCTATTTCCCACTGAATGAGTCCTTTTAATATTTCTTGCCGAGCTGGTTCAGTGTTCACAAGCTTCTTTTGTTTTTGCTTATTTTGGAAACTATTTCTTCTATTTTGAATGGCAGCCTTGTTGGACATAGTATTCTGGGCTGCATATTTTTCCCATTTAGCATATTGAACATCTCATGCCATTCTTTTCTGGCCTACCTAGTTTCTGTGTACAGATCTGCTGCTAACCTTAAGTGTCTACCATTTTAGGATAAGGACATTTTTGTTGTTGTTGTTGTTATCTTCCTTTATATTTCTCTTTATCAGATTTTGCAAGTTGCATTATGATATATCTGGGTGTTGACATGTTTTTGTTGATTTGAGGGGCGTTCTCTATGCCTCTTGAACTTGAATGTCTGTTTTCTTCCCCAGATTAGGGATGTTCTCAGCTATAATTTTTCAGATACAACTTTTGTCCCCTTTTCCCCACTCTTCTTCTGGGACTCCTATGATACAGATATTATTTCATTTTGTAGAATCACCAAGTTTGCTAAATCTATATTTGTGACTTATAGTTTTCTTTTCCTCTTTTCAGCTTTTATATTTTATCTTTTATATCTTACTTTTTCCCTCTGCATCTTCCATCCTTGTTGTGATTACATCTAGTCAGTTTTGCATCTGAGTTACAGCATTTTATTTTGGACTGATTAGTTTTTAGGTCTTTTATCTCTACAGCCAGGGCTTTTCTGGTATCCTCCTATCCTTCTTTCAAATGCAGATAGTCTTCTCATGACTGTTCTAAATTCTTGTTCAGATATATTGCTTATATATGTTTTGAGCAAATCCTTGGCTGTGATTTTTAATTGATCTTTCTTTTGGGGAGAATTCCTCTCCTGTCATTATGTCTAGGTTTCTCTCTTTTGTGTGTTATGAAAGCTTATTATGTTTCCTGTTACTGAAATAATACTATAGTAAGAGACAGTAATATGTTATCTAGGGCCTGCACTTAAGGAAGTGTTTATGGAGCACGCTGCTGTTTTATTTTGTCTGCTTTTTCTCACAGGTCAGTTCTCTGCAAATTTTCTCCTTTCTTGCAATGGGGAGTGTTTGGACTTTTAACTATGTGCCTTGATTTGTTTAAGATACCTAAGATTAAAAAAAAAAAAAAGCTGATCAAAGAAAAGGAAAAGGAACAAAAAAGCAAACAAGCGAACAACAACAAAAACTGTAAGTCTCATTCCAAAGAAAAAGAAAGAAAGGAAAAAAAAATGAAAGAAAGAAAGGAGGAAAGAAAAGAAAAAGAAGGCTGATAGAAAAAAACAAAAAGTAAATGAACAAATAAATGAACAAAAACCTATAAGCCTGATTCCAAAGGAAAAAAAAAATAAAAGTAAACAATGAATCTTGGAACATTGAAGAAATAAAATTAAATCTAAAAAAAATTAAATAAATGAATAAATAAAAATAAAAAATTAAAATAAAATAAATAATACAGATAAATACAAAATACAAAATAAAGAAAGGAAGGAAAAGAAAGAAAGCAGCTTGGTCCTATTTCCGCCAGAACTGATCCTGACACTTCAATGTATTGAGTAGTCAGTAGACTTGGTAAATACTGGGGACATGTTTTGGTCTTCTGAGAGAGACGCCTGCTGCACTGGCTTACAGTCAGACTTGCCTAAGTAAAGATGGCCCTGCAGGGGTGATGCAGGGGAGTGGGTTTGGCATAAGTGACTCCAGCCTCCACTGGAGGCACTGTGTTTCTTTCTGAAGTCCTACCCTGCTGGTGTGCTTGGGAAGGGGGGATGTGGAAGATGGCGTCACTCCGCCCTCTCGTCTCCAGAGAGAGGAACTTATGGCTGTTGCTGTTCAAAAGGCCCTCAAAGAAAAGTGAACAATATCCCCTTCTGTGTCCCTTGCTCTCAACCAGTCTGTGCCTGGGCTGTTGGCATATCTAAAGGTATAGTTCTTCTATGTTTTAATCTCTAGCCAATGGCTGGGATTCAAATCTCCAACTCTTAAAAGGCTGGTAAAACATGGGCCCACTCCTCTCCCAGAGGAGACCCCCACAGTACCATTTCAGGTGGTATTCTGTCCCTAAAAAGCAGTCACATAGTCACCCAGGTGCCTGGAGTACATGGTGAATCACAGGAAAAAAAGTGTGTCCAGGTTATCTGCCCTCTGAACACTCCCCTGTCCCCTAATGTTGAACGGTCATTCAGTGACATCTGGTGGACCTTTTGTACTGGAAAAGGCTATATACACTTGTCACATCTACTCCAGGAAGGAATACATTCTCTCCCAGTATGACCCAGTGAATGCCCACAAACCGGTGTCTTGCACAAACGGTATAAGCTCCTCTCCCTTCCACTCTCTCCCTCTCTTCTGGACTTTTTTCCATGAAGCACCATGACTTTTCTCTCCCTTAATTCACATTTTTGAAACTTGCATCTACCTCATTCTCTCTTTCCAATTTTGCATATTCATTTCTTAATCCTTGGATTGATTTCCTAGTTGTTCAAAGTGATTTGGTGTTGATCTAGCTGTGTTTGAGGGATGAGGCAAGCCTAGTGTCCCCTACTATTCCACCTATCTTAATTCCTCCCTTCCTCGATAGGGTTACAAGAATTGACCCATTTCTTCTATGTAGTTCAATTTGTTGATATAATTTTTCATAATATTCTCTTATAATCCTTTGTATTTCTATGGTGGTTGTATTTTTCTTCTTTTTGATTTTGAGATCTCTCTCTCTCTTCTGATTTTTGGGTGAATCTGACTAATGGCTTATCATTTTTGTAGACCTTTTCAAAGAACCAGCTAATAATTTCATTGATCTGTTCTACTGGGGATTTTTTAGTCTTGGTTTCATTTTTTTTCTTTAACCTTTATTGTTTCCTTTCTTTTGCTGGTTTTAGGTTTTACTTTCTCTTTTTGTAAGCTCTTTTAAGTGTAATGTTGTGTTATTAGAGACTTTTTTTTCCCTTCCTCACCTAAGCCTATATTGCTATAATCTTTTGACTTAGAACAAACAGTTTTTGTTGCATCTCAAAGATTTTGAGTTATTGGGTTTTTATTTTCATTTGTCTCCACATATTTTTTTATTTCTTCTTTGACTTCTTATTTGACCCATTTATTGTTTAGTAACCTGTTACTTAACCTCCATATATTGGAGTTCTTTCCATATTTTTTTCTTGTGATTGATTTCTTGTTGCATTGTGGTTTGAATAGATGCATGATATAATTTCTGTCTTTTGATTTTGTTGATGGTTTTATGTTGGAATTATTTTGGAATTTGTTGACTGGTTTTATGGCATAACATATCATCTATTCTGGAGAATGCTTCATGCACACCTGAGAAGTGTGTGTATTCTACCTTTTTATGATGGGATATTCTGAATATATCTGTTAAGTCCATGTGGGCCAATGTGTCATTTAAAGTCACTCTTTCCTTGTTGATTTTCTGTCTGGATGATATTGATGTAAGTGGAGTGTTAAAGTCCCCTATGATTATTACATTACTGCTTATTACTAGCTCTATGTTTATTAATATTTACTTTATGTTTTTGGGTTCTCCCATGTTGGGTGCATAAATATTTATTATTGTTATATGTTCTTGTGGGATTGTTCCTTTTATGATTATATAGTGTCCTTCTTTGTGTCTTATTACAGTCATTGTTTTAAAGTCTATTTTTTCAATATAATTATTGCTGCCACAGCTTTTTTTTTTTTCATTTTCATTTGCATGATAAATGTTTTTCTAATCCTTTGCATTAAATCTCCATGTGTTTTTAGGTATGCAATGAGTTTGTCAGCAGCACATAAATGGACTTTGCTTTTTTTTTGTTTTTTAAAGATTTTATTTATTTATCAGAGGGGGGGGGAGAGAGCGAGCACAGGCAGACAGAATGGCAGGCAGAGGCAGAGGGAGAAGCAGGCTCCCCGCTGAGCAAGGAGCCCGATGTGGGACTCTATCCCAGGACGCTGGGATCATGACCTGAGCCAAAGGCAGCTGCTTAACCAACTGAGCCACCCAGGCGTCCCTGGATTTTGCTTTTTTAATCCATTTAGTCTCTCTATGTCTTTTGATAGGGGGATTTAGTTCACTTATATCCAAAATAATTATTGATAGTTTCATACTTATTGTCATTTTGTTACTTGTTATGGTTATTTTTGTAGGTATCCTCTGTTACTTTTGTCTGTTACTTCTTGCCTTGTGAGTTGATGGCCTTCTTTAGTGATATGCTTCAATTCCTTTATTTTTTCATATCTATGAAACGTTTTTGATTTGTAGTTATCACTAGGTTTGCATTCAATATTCTATGCACGTAATAGTCCATATCAGATTGACAGTTGTTTAAGTTAGAACCCATCCTAAAAGCACTAAAATTTTAGTTCATCCTTCCCTCATGTTTTGTATACATGATGTCATACTTTACATCCTTTTATTTTGTGAATCTCTTGACTGATTTTATATATACTATTGATGTCACTGCTTTTGTGCTTTAGCCTGCATTCTGATTTTATAAGTGATTAATCATTACTTTTTTTTATATTTGTATGTACCTGTGAATTTTGTTTTCCTTTTCTTAATTCTCAATTATGACCTTTCCTTTCTACTCAAAGAATTCCCTTTAACATTTCTTGCAAGTCTGGTTTAGTGGCGATGAATTCTTTTAACTTTTGTTTGTGTAGGAAAACCTTTATCCCTCCTATTCTGAATGATCATCTTATTGGTTAGAATACTCCTGGGTGCAGATTTTTCCCATTCAGCACTTTGAATATATCATGCCATTTTATTCTGGCTTGGAAAGTTTCTGCTGAACAATCCCCTGGTAGCCTTATGGGGTTTCCCTTTTATGTTACTTCTTCCTTTGCCTTTTGCTTTTTTTTTTTTTCCCCTTTATCACTATATTTTGCATATTTGATTACAATCTCCTTTGTTAACTTTTTTAGGGGTTCTCTGTTCTCCTGGATCTGGGTATCTGTTTCCTCCCTCAGATCTGGGAAATTCAGTATTATTTCCTCAAATAAATTTTCTGCCCCGTTTTTTCTCTCTTCTTTTTCTATAATATGAATGTTATTACATTTAATGGTGTCACTAAGTTCCCTGAGTTTATTCTAATTTTAAATAACTCTTTTTTTCTCTTGTGCAGCTTGATCACTTTTTGTTACTCTGTCTTCTAGTTTGCTCTCTCATACATCTTTGCATTTGCAAGTGTTCCCTTGGACAATCTCTGTAACCATATCTGTAAAAATAATCTGAATATATTTATTTCTATTTCTCTCTTTATAATATAACTTATTCAAAAACAGGAATCGTCTTAATACTTATCTTAATTGTCTAAGTATCTGGAATACTGATGCTCAATAAAATCTGATAAACCCAAATAACCAATTCCATTAAGGAAATAGTCATGTCAGCTGTTATGACTGAAACAGTGAATGCATGACTTGGATAAACAGTTCCCTAAATCATTTCCAGAAATGAGAAATTCTATAATTGCTTATTGAAGTTCCAATTCTTCTATTTCATTCCTCTGCTTCTTCTATTCTACTACTTATTCTATCAAGCATGTTGTTCATTTTGTTTATTGAGCCCTTTATCTCTGCCATGTTATTCCTTATTTCTCTGTTGCAAGTCTCACTCACGTCTTCCACTCTTTTCTCAAGTCCAGTGAGTATCCTTATGATCATTACTTTAAGATCTCTATCAGTCATGTTACCTATATCTGTTTCACTTAGATCTTTGGCTGTGGCCTTTCCCTTTCTTTCATTTGGGATAGATTTCTGTCTTTTCATTTTGTCTATTTGTCTATTTCTCTGTATTAGAAAAGTTAGTACATCTTATTCTTGAGGGCAATGTCCTTATGAAGAAGAGGTCCTATAGTGCCCTGTTGCATAGGGTCCCTTATTCTGTAGGCCTTGGCACTTCTGGAAGCTTCTCCAATGTATATTATGTGCACTTTACTGCTTTGTCCTGCCTGCTTTATACTTCAGGCCTTTTGTCTGTGGAGGCTCTCTTTGCCTATTGGGGACAATATTTGGTCTCTAGCCTAAATATGGCACATTTTAACAAGATGTGCACTGGCCTGTTTGTGAAATGAGACCTGTTGCCACTGCCACCTCCAGAATCAAGGCTCTGCAAAATTTCTGTATTGACAAACATGGTTTGAGCAGGGATTTGGGCCGGTCATCTGTTGGAGGTGACCTGCCTTGTTGAGACTGAGACAAATGTGACTACGAAGGGGAAGTGCAGAGGAGCAGGACTTGATGTAATCACATTAGGTAGCAAATATTGGCTGTGCTTGTTCCAACAGGTGTTCCTATGCTTTTGCTGAGGGATGCTGGGAGGAAATGATTGGTGCCAGGAGGAGTCTCTCTGTGGATGCAGATGCTCTCTCTCTAGGTCATCCTTGAAAGTGAGCAAATTAACTGCTCACCTGGTTTCCCAGCTGCTCTTAAGATAGCTGTTTCCACATTGTATGTCTGTGGGTTGTTTGCCTTCTTTCTTACCAAGAACAGAGTAATGTCCTCTTGACTCTCTCACAGTCAAGCCTGCTTACCTTTGAAAACTTCAAACTATAAGCCCTATTAGTAGTAATAACTCATCAAATTCATCCCCTCTCACACTATGGGTATTTATTTTTCCTGTGTGGTTCCTTGTGTGCTAATGTGTCTCATCCTTCTCCATGACCATGGCTCCCTCCCCACCATAGTGACCATGATCTCTTTTCATCTAAACCCTGTGTTCATAACTCCTACATGCTTCAATGTGGTCTCTTCTCTACTTCTAGTTGCAGAGTTTGTACTGCCAGTTTTCAGTCAACTTCCTGGGTGTTTAGGGGGATTTAACAGTTACTAATTGTATTCAAGAGATGAAGAAATCTTAGAGCTTTCTTATTTTGCACACATCTTACAACAGTCTATTATTTATTGTCTTTTTTTGTAATAACAATTCTAACAGATGAGAGGTGGTTCATTATATTTTTGATTTGTAATTCTCCAATGATTACTGAATGTGTGCACCTTTTCATATTCTTATAACAATTTGAATATCATCTTCGGGGAAAAAATATGTCCAGTTCTCTACCTACCTTTAAAAGGATTATTTGTTATTTTCCTATTGGGCTGTGTCAGTTCTTTTTCTATTACAGATATTAACCCTTTATTAGATATATGGTTTGCAGTATTTTTATCATCTCATAAATTGTTCTTATAATTCATTAATTGTTTAATTCATTAATACAGAATCTCTTTAGTTTGATGTCCTATTTTTCTATTTTAGCTTTTGTTGCATGTGTATTTTGTGTCTTATCTAGGAAATCATTAAAAAAAAAAAAGATCTTATTACTATGTTTTCTTTGAGTTTTATGACTTCAGTTCTTACATTTAAGTCTTTGGTCCATTTCAACTTAATTTTGGGTGAGTGGTATAAGATAGAAGTATAATTTTATTCTTTTGCTTATGTCCTCTACTTTCCCCAACACCATTAATTAAAAAGCCTATACTTTTTGCATTGTGTTTTCCTCTCACTTTTGTCAAAAATTAGTTGAACTTACACACATGGGTTCATATCTTGGGTCTCCATTTGAATGCACTATTCTACGTGACTTTTTTTTTTTTTCTTTATGGCAGTAACATACTGTTTTGATTGGTATAGCTTGCAATATAGCTTGAAATCAGGAATTATGATAACTTCTAGCTTTTTGTTCTTAAGATTTCTTTGGGTTTTTGGGTTATTTATGGTTCCATGCCAGTTTTAGAATACCTTTTTCTCTTTCTCTGAAAAATGCCATTGGAATTTTGATAGGAATTTCATTAAACATGTAGATCACTTTGAATGGTATGATGACATTTTCACAGGATTAATTCTTCTAAGCCAAGAAAACAGGATATCATTACATTTATTTTTGTCACTTACTATGTTTTAAATCGATCTCATAGTTTTAAGCCTGAAAATACAGGTCTTCACAGACCTGAATATTCAGATTTTGTACCAACTTAGTTAAGTTTATTTATAATATTTTATTGTTTTTATGCTTTTGTAATAAGGATGGCTTTCTTAACTTATGTTTTAGATCACTGTTAGTATTTAGATATGAAAATAATTTTTGTGTATTGATTTTGCATCTTACAACTTTATTGAATCATTTATTCTTAAAGATTTTTAGTAGTATCTTTATGGTTTTCTACATTTTCTATGTATAGATCATGTCCCCTACAAACAGATATAATTGTACTTCTTCCCTCTTTCTCAGATGTCTTTTAATTTCTTTTTATTGCCTAATTGCTTTGGCTAGGACTTCCAATACCATGTTAAATAGAAATGGCAAGACTGGGAATCCTTGCCTTACCACTTATCTTTGAGAAAAGATGAGTATGAGGTTATATGTTGATTTGTCATATACAGTCTTTACTAAGTTGAAATCTTCTTTTTCTACACTTAATTTGTTGAGAGTTTTTCATCAAAAGGAATGTGGAGTTTTGTCAAATGTTTTTATGCATGTATTCAGATGATCATAGTATTTGCATCCTTTATTCTGTTAGTGTGTTATATGATATTCGTTTACTTGCATATTGTTGAATCATCTCTGAATCCTGGGTAGGAATTCCACTTGTTCATGGTGTATGAACTTTTTATGTGCCCTTGAATTTCGTTTGTTAGGTCTTCCCCACCCCCCTCCTTTAGGATTTTTCAATCAGTTTTCATTAAGAATATTGGACAGTAATTTTATTTTTGTAATGACCTTATCAGCTTCAGTATTAAGATAATGTTGGCCTTATAAAATGAATTTGGAAGTGTTCTTAAAAATTTTGGAGGGTTTGAGGAGGATTAATATTAATTCTTCAAATGTCTGGTATAATTTATCTATAAAGTCATCTGGTTCTGACCTTTTGTTAGGAGATTTTTGATTGCTATTTTTAATTCCTTGCTTATTATTATTCTGTTCAGATTTTCTATAACCTTGATTTAATCTTTGTAAGCTGTATGTTTCTAGGAATTTATCTTTTTTTAAGTTATCAAACTTGTTGACATATAGCTGTTCAGTCTTTCATGATCCTTTATATTTCTGTGGTAACAGTATAATGTCTCCTCTTTCATTTATAATTTTACTAATTTTGGTCACCTTTTTTTCTTAGTCTGATTATAGATTTGCCAATTCTGTTTTTCTTTTCAAACAACCAATCTTACATTGATCATTTCTATTACTCTTTATTTATTCTATTATTCTATTTCATTAATTTCTGTTCTTAACTTTATTGTTTCCTTTTGCTAAATTTCTTCTTTGTATTTTCTTTTCTGGATCCTTGAGGTATAAGTCTAGATTATTTATTTGAAATATTTATTTTCTTTCTGAATGTGGATGTTTATCCCTATAAAATTCCCTCTTAAAACTGCTTTTGGGTAAGCCTGGTAATGGGTATTAAGGAAGGCAAACATGTATGGAGGACTCTGTATGGTGCATAAACAATGAATCTTGGAACACTGAAAAAATAAAATTAAATAAAATAAAAACTGTTTTTGCTGCATGCGATGTTTTGTTATGTTGTGATTCCATTTTCATAGGTGTTAAGATTTTCTTTTTAATTTATCCTTTGATTTCTGCTTTATGTTGTGATTCCATTTTCATAGGTGTTAAGATTTTCTTTTTAATTTATCCTTTGATTTCTGCAGAAATCCTTTGATTTCTGCTTTCAGATGTTTGTTGTTTAATTTCCATGTAATTTATGAATTTTTCAATATTCCTTTTGTTAGTGATTTCTATTATGCTATTGTGGTCAAAGAAGATACTTAATGTGATTACAATCTCCTTTTTTTTTAAGATTTTATTTATTTATTTGACAGACAGAGATCACAAGCAGGCAGAGAGGCAGGCAGAGAGAGAGGAGGAAGCAGGCTCCCCATGGAGCAGAAAACACGATCTGGGATCATGACTTGAGCCGAAGGCAGAGGCTTTAACCCACTGAGCCACCCAGGTGCCCCATGATTACAATATTTTTAAAATTGTTAGGACTTATTTTATGATGTAATTTATAATCTATATGGAGAATATTCTGCCTATGCTTGAGAAGAATGTGTATTCTTCTGTTCTTGGGTGAGATGTTGTGATATGTCTGGTAGGTCTATTTGGTCTTAATTATAAATGAAGTCTATTTCCTTACTGACTTTTCTGTCTGGATGATCTGTCCTTTGTTGAAAGTGGGATATTGAAGTAATTTACTTTTAATGTAATATCTATTTCTCCCTTCATTTCTGTTAGCATTTGACTAATATATTGGGTACTCTGATGTTGGCTGCATGTATAATTGTTACAACTTCTTGATTAATTCACCTCTTTTATCATTATATCATTATCTTCCTTGTCTCTGGTTACAACATTTAATTCAAAGTTTGTTTTGTCTATTAGAAGTATAGCTATACGTGTTCTATTTTATTTTCACTTGCATGGAATTTATTTTTCCATTCTTTCGCGTTCAACCTATGATTGTCCTTAAAACCTAAGTGAGTCTCTTGCAGGCACCATGTAGTTGTAGTTGTAGTTGTAGTTATTGCAGTTGTTGTTGTTCTTGTTCTTGTTTTTATTTAATCTGCTCAACTGCTCTTTGTGTTTAAGTGGAGAATTTAAGCATTTACATTTAGAATAATTGTTTATAGGTAAAAACTTACTATTGTCATTTTGTTAGCTGCCTTTTTGTTGTTTTGTAATTCCCTTGTTGATTTTTTCCTCTCTTGCTTTGTGAATTAGTAATTTTTTTTGTAGAGATAGTCTTTGATTCTTTTAATGTTATCATTGTGTATCTATTACAAACTTGTGTATCTCTTCTTCCTGATTATCATGAAGTTTTCATAATATACATTATAATAACATATTTTAATCTAATAACAACTTAACTTCATTTGAATAAATTTTTTCTACACATATACTTGCCCCTTCTACATTTTATGTTATCACAATTTGCATTTTCTATATGATGTTTATTTTAAAAATATAGCTATTACTATTAACACTGCTGCCTTTTAATCTATGTGTTAGATTTCAAAATGATTTACACACACAATTAAAATATTAGAGTATTTTTAATTTGAGTAAAAAAAGACCTTTTTTTTGAGAATTTGATTATAATGTTTCAGTAACGATTTCTTCAGATCAAATCTCTTTGTGGCATTTTGAGTTTGATGTACCTTGGAAGTTCACAACTCTCCTTAGATTTAGGAAGTTCTTATCCACAATGTCTTTAAGTTCTCTGTCCTTTTCTCTCTCTCCTCTCCTTCTCAATTCCCAAAGTATGAATATTCATTTCATGATATCTCATCATTCATGTAAGCTTTATTCATGTTTAATTTTTTCTTCTTTTTTTCACCACTGATTGTAAAATACCTAGAGATTTGTCTTAATGTTCACAGATTATTTGATTGAATTTGTCGTAGCAGCTCTTTATTGCATTTTCCATTTTATTTGTTGTATTCTTCAGCTCCAGAACTTTTGAATTGTTTTTACAATTTCTGTACCTTTAACTTCTTATTTTGTTCATGCATTGTTTTCATGAGTTTGTTGAGTTGTTTATTTGCATTCTCTTGAGTACTACTGTGCTTTCTTAAAATAATTATTTTGAATTCTTTTTCAGTAAATTCCCAGATCGTCTTTTCTTTGCAGTCAGTTACTCGAAAATTACTGTTTCTTTGGTGGGGTCATGTTTCTTTGCTTTTTTGTGCATGTGTTTGTGATGGTTTTGAGTTGATAGCTATGCATTTGAGAGATCAGCCCTATTTTCCAGTCTTAAAGATGGACTTTGTTGGGGAAAAGATGTATGTGAGGGAATTAGCTGGATGAGGTGTAACATCTTTAATCTCTGTTTTACCACAGCATCATATGTCTATGCATCTCCACCAACTAACATCAATGTTGGCAGAGACTATAGTGCTTTTCTGTGAACAAGAATGGTGAAGTCCTGAGTGTGGCAGTGCTGGCCAGGTCTATTCAGTTCCCCAAAGACAAGGAGTGTCGGGCTCCTTTTGTTCTTATTTACACTTTGGAGGAACTTCTAGCCTCTTGATTCTAGATCTAGTACACTGACACCTACAGTGGCTGTAGTGGCAAGGTCCTGGAATCAGACACATGTGGAACTAACAGTACCTTGGCCCTTCATCACGGGTGCACTTGCTGCAGCAGTGGTTCTTACATCAGGAGTATAAGCATGTGTGAATCTCCCAAGGAACCAAGGCATGGATCTCTGGGGTTCTATCAGGGACTCAGGGGAGAGATGGAGTAACTGTACAAGCTCTGATATGATGGAATATGGTGGTGGTTGGTACTAGTGCAGTAGGTACTAGTTGGTCCAGGTGCAATACCAACATATTTAGAGGATGATGAGTCAATGTCCCAACTCTGGCCCTAAGGGCAGTAGCAGAACAGGAACAGTCATTGCCCATTTAATCTATATGTTAGGAACTAGAGGGTGAATGCAGAGCTTTGGGTCCATGGCCCCAATAATGATAAGCCAAAACCCTGACCAGCAATGTAGGGAAAGTGAACAAAGCAGTAGTTGTGTGGCCTTGGCAATATTGGATCCAAAGGTGAGACTTGAGATTCAGAATAGTAATAGCTCTGGTCCTATAGATAGTGAGTAACTGGGGCTTCCTGATTCCAAAGACTGGGAACAGTGATTCCAGTGACTGGAGCCTGCAGAGGTAGGTCTCACTGCAGTGATAGCTCCATCTCTGCAGAGAAGATTCAGTGGCAGTGACTCTTGCCAGCTCTCTGCTGCTGTGATTAGCACTGGTAAAGACTGTGGGAGTCCTCTGTAACAAAGGCTCCACACATCCACTGATGTGAGTCTTTCTGGAATTCTTCTGTTCTCCTTGTCACCATAGGGTAAAATCCTCTGAGGGGATCCCAACTGATGCTGAGCTGCTTAGGACTGGGGGATGAGGTGAGACAGATAAAATTCTTCCTACACTTTTCTAAGGAGCTGTCCTAGTTTTTGAGCTTCACAGGGTTTCTGTTATTCCTTTATTGTACTCCACAGCAATCTTCATCAGTTTGTAGTTTTTCAAGGGGAGATGTGTATTGGGACCCCCTAGCTCTCTATTTTACTGACCAATCAAGTCTCACTTAGCCCCTTATTATCATTTCTTGTATTATTTCATATTGTTAATATACTCCTTGACATTTTGTGTACATTTTGGCTTTTTAATTTTTTTTCTTTCAGTAACTCTGCTTCAGCTGGTATATGTTGTAATGTGTGTTGTTTTTATTTTGAGAAATTTAGTTATTTTGACCTGTGTGTTCATGTTACCTTGAGGTTTCCAGCTATTTTGTCTGGTATTTTGTGTCAACGAGGAGTTAAAAAGCCAGACTCAGTAAGAATCCTATAGAATTAAGGAGAAAATAGGATATAAATTCAGCGGAGATGAGCCCAAAACATTATAGTACTACTAGTGATCATTTTCATTGTTTGATCATTTTCTATCAGGAAAGTTTTCTAGTGAAGATATCCCTTTTAGATACTTAGGGTATCACCAATTTTTGTAGGAGCTAAACCTCATCATCTCAACTGATTTAAAAAGAAAGGATATTTGTAAAAATGCTTGAGGCCAGTAGGTCAATCCAAATCTGTTTAGTCAACCCCTTACCTCACAGTTACCCCATGGATACAGGACCCTTGTTATCTTTCATTATTTATCTACTTTACTCCTGATTACCTCTGATCTAGCCATATTTGCCTGTTCTTATTCATTCAACACACCATTCTAATCCTCATATCAGTTTGTTTGTCCTTATTCTTTTCTGCCTAAAATGTATTTTCTCGAATCATTGCATGATTGTGTCTTTCTCAATTCAAGTGTCATCTTCTCAAAAGGACCTTCAATATTAGACTAACTAGAGGAACACTTCAGTTTCCATCCCACTATCCCCCAGCAAAATTCTATCACACATCCTATGTTATCTTTTTGTTAGTAACAAAAATGGTTTTATTTACTACTTTGTATAAATTTCTGTCCAAGTCTTCTAAATTAGAAAGAAAGAAGATCATTACTTAAAGTGAGATACTCAGTGTGTCTTATACATTATATTCTTTGTATCTACAACCCATGGTTTGGCATATAGCACACTTCAATAAACATATTTTAATTGTTTATTAACTACTTTAAAAATTGTAGTTTGGATCACTGAAGAAATGTTGGTGCTATCTTCTGTCCTATGTTTTATAGGATAAGGTTGTGTCAAACAGAAAAATAGATGTTTTTATATAGACCAATAAAGTAGCACTGATTTAACATATAGATGTAGAACAAGCATTCATTATTACAAAGAATATTTAAAAATGCAATTTCCATGTAGTTATAGTGATAATGAAGGTAATAGCATGGTATGAATTAATATCATGCAGAGTTTCTACAATGAATAGAGTTCAGGTGAATCTGCTTATGTTTTAAGTTCCAGAAGAGATTAATTACCCTAAAGGCTTCATACCAAATTGTGATGCAGAACTGTTTTTGTGCAATCACAAGCTATCTTCCTTGAGAGAGTCAAAGACCTGGTAATTCCAGGTCTGAGGTATGCTCTGGGGTGGATGTAAAAGAGGTCTCAAGAGAAATCAAAGAGCATTGAGTAGTATAACTGAGCACTTTCTTTTTTTAATTTTTATTTATATATGTTTTTTACTTATTTATTTTCAGCATAACAGTATTCATTTTGCACCACACCCAGTGCTCTATGCAATCCGTGCCCTCTCTAATACCCACCACCTGGTACCCCAACCTCCACCCCCCCGTCACTTCAAACCCCTCAGATTGTTTTTCGGAGTCCATAGTCTCTCATGGTTCACCTCCCCTTCCAATTTCTCTTAACTCCCTTCTCCTCTCTAATTCCCTATGTCCTCCATGCTATTTGTTATTCCAAAAATAAGTGAAACCATATGATAATTGATTCTCTCTGCTTGACTTATTTCACTCAGCATCATCTCTTCTAGTTCCATCCATGTTGCTACAAAAGTTGGGTATTCATCCTTTCTGATGGAGGCATAATATTCCATCGTGTATATGGACCACATCTTCCTTACCCATTCGTCCGTTGAAGGGCATCTTGGTTCTTTCCACAGTTTGGCGACCGTGGCCATTGCTGCTATAAACATTGGGGTACAGATGGCCCTTCTTTTCACTACATCTGTATCTTTGGGGTAAATACCCAGGAGTGCAATTGCAGGGTCTTAGGGAAGTTCTATTTTTAATTTATTGAGGAATCTCCACACTGTTCTGCAAAGAGGCTGCACCAACTTGCATTCCCACCTACAGTGTAAGAGGGTTCCCCTTTCTCCACATCCCCTCCAACACATGTTGTTTCCTGTCTTGCTAATTTTGGCCATTCTAACTGGTGTTAAGGTGATATCTCAATGTGGTTTTAATTTGAATCTCCCTGATGGATAGTGATGATGAATATTTTTTCATGTGTCTGATAGCCATTTCATTGGAGAAGTGTCTGTTCATATCTTCTGCCCATTTTTTGATATGATTGTCTGTTTTTTGTATGTTGAGTTTGAGGAGTTCTTTATAGATCCTGAATATCAACCCCGTCTCTGTACTGTCATTTGCAAATACCTTCTCCCATTCTGTGGGTTGCCTCTTTGTTTTCTTGACTGTTTCCTTTGCTGTGCAGAAGCTTTTGATATTGATGAAGTCCCCAAAGTTCATTTTCACTTTTGTTTCCTTTGCCTTTGGAGACATATCTTGATAGAAGTTTCTGTGGCTGATATCGAAGAGATTACTGCCTATGTTCTCCTTTAGGATTCTGATGGATTCGTGTCTCACGTTGAGGTCTTTTATCCATTTTGAGTTTATCTTTGTGTACGGTGTAAGAGAATGGTCGAGTTTCATTCTTCTACATATAGCTGCCCAGTTTTCCCAGCACCATTTATTGAAGAGACTGTCTTTATTCCACTGTATATTTTTTCCTGTTTTGTCGAAGATTATTTGCCCATAGAGTTGAGGGTTCATATCTGGGCTCTCTACTTGTTCCACTGGTCTATGTGTTTGTTTTTATGCCAGTACCATGCTGTCTTAGTGATCTCAGCTTTGTACTAAAGCTTGAAATCAGGTAGCGTGATGCCCCCAGTTTTATTTTTGTTTTTCGACATTTCCTTAGCGATCCGGGGTTTCTTCTGATTCCATATAAATTTTTGGATTATCTGCTCCAGCTCTTTGAAGAATACTGGTGGAATTTTGATCGGAATGGCATTAAAAGTATAGATTGCTCTAGACAGTATAGACATTTTAACAATGTTTATTCTTCCAATCCAAGAGCATGGAATGATCTTCCATCTTTTTGTGCCTTCTTCAATTTCTTTCATAAGTGTTCTGTAGTTCCTCGAGTACAGATCCTTTACCTCTTTGGTTAGGTTTATTCCCAGGTATCTAATGGTTCTTGGTGCTGTAGTAAATGGAATCGATTCTCTAATTTCCCTTTCTGTATTTTCATTGTTAGTGTATAAGAAAGTCACTGATTTCTGTACATTGACTTTGTATCCTGCCACGTTGCTGAATTGCTCTATGAGTTCTAGTAGTTTGAGGGTGGAGTCTTTTGGGTTTTCCATATAAAGAATCATGTCATCTGCGAAGAGAGAGAGTTTGACTTCTTCATTGCCAATTTGGATACCTTTTATTTCTCTTTGTTGTCTGATTGCTGTTGCTAGGATTTCTAATACTATGTTGAACAAGAGTGGTTAGAGTGGGCATCCTTGTCGTGTTCCTGACCTCAACGGAAAGGCTGCAAGCTTTTTCCCATTGGGGATGATATTTGCTGTGGGTCTTTCATAGATTTGATGAAGTTCAGGAATGTTTCCTCTATCCCTATACTTTGAAGTGTTTTAATCAGGAACGGATGCTGGATTTTGTTGAATGCTTTTTCTGCATCAACTGAGAGGACTATGTGGTTCTTCTCTCTTCTCTTATTATTTTGTTCTATCACATTGATTGATTTGCGAATGCTGAACCATCCTTGTAACCCAGCAATGAATCCCACCTGGTCATGGTGGATAATCTTTTTAATGTGCTTTTGGATCCTGTTTGCTAAGATTTTGTTGAGAATCTTAGCATACATATTCATCAGTGATATTGGTCTGAAATTCTTCTTTTTGGTAGGGTCTTTGCCTGGTTTGGGGATCAGGGTAATGCTGGCTTCATAGAAAGAGTCTGGAAGTTTTCCTTCTGCTTCAATTTTTTGAAACAGCTTCAGGAGTATGGGTGTTATTTCTTCTTTGAAAATTTGGTAGAATTCCCCCAGGGAATCTGTCAAGTCCTGGGCTCTTGTTTTTTGGGAGGTTTTTGATCACTGCTTTAATTTCGTTACTAGATATCAGTCTATTCAGGTTGTCAACTTCTTCCTGGTTCAATTTTAGGAGCTTATAGTTTTCTAGGAATGCATCCATTTCATTTAGGTTGCTTAGCTTATTGGCATATAACTGTTGATAATAACTTCTGATGATTGTTTCTACTTCCTTGGTGTTCGTTGTGATCTCTCCCTTTTCATTTATAATTTTATGAATTTGGGCTTTCTCTATTTTCTTTTGGATTATTGTGGCCAATGGTTTATCGATCTTATTGATTCTTTCAACAAACCAGCTTCTAGTTTCATTGATACGTTCTACTGTATCTCTGGTTTCTACCTCATTGATCTCAGCTCTAATCTTGATGATTTCCCTTCTTATGTGTGGAGTTGGTTTGATTTGTTGTTGATTCTCCAGTTCCTTAAGGTGTAGAGACAGCTGCTGTGTTCTGGATTTTTCAATTTTTTTGAGAGAGGCTTGGATGGCTATGTATTTCCCCCTTAGGGCTGCCTTTGCTGTATCCCATAGGTTTTGGACCGAAGTGTCTTCATTCTTATTGGTTTCCATGAATTGTTTCAGTTCTTCTTGGATCTCCTGGTTGATCCAAGCATTCTTAAGCAAGGTGGTCTTTAGCTTCCAGGTGTTTGAGTTCCTTCGGAACTTTTCCTTGTGATTGAGCTCCAGTTTCAAAGCATTGTGATCTGAGAATATGCAGGGGTAATCTCAGTCTTTTGGTATTGGTTGAGTCCTGATTTGTGACCCAGTATGTGGTCTATTCTTGAGAAAGTTCCATGTGCACTTGCGAAGAATGAGTATTCTGTTGTTTTAGGGTGGAATGTTCTATATATATCTATGAGGTCCATCTGGTTCAGCGTGTCATTCAATGCTCTTGTTTCTTTATTGATTTTCTGCTTCGATGATCTATCTATTTCTGAGAGAGGTGTGTTAAGATCTCCTACTATTAATGTATTCATATCAATATGACTCTTTATCTTGATTAACAGTTTTCTTATGTAATTGGCTGCTCCCATATTAGAGGCATAGATATTTACAATTGTTAGATCATCTTGGTGGATAGTCCCTTAAAGAATGATGTAGTGTCCTTCTGTATCTCTGACTACAGTCTTTAGTATAAAATCTAATTTATCTGATATGAGAATTGCTACCCCAGCCTTCTTTTGAGGCCCATTGGCATGAAAGATGCTTCTCCATCCCTTTACTTTCAGTCTGGGTGTATCTTTAGGTTCAAAATGGGTCTCTTGTAGACAAAATATGGATGGGTCCTGTCATTTTATCCAATCTGCAACCCTTTGCTGTTTTATGGGTGCATTTAGGCCATTCACATTGAGAGTGATTATTCGTAGATACATTTTTATTGACATCGTGTTACCTTTGAAGTCTTTATTTCTGTAGATTGTCTCTATATTTCTGTTCAATGCTATTCTTAGGATTTTTCCTCTTTTATAGAACCAACCTCCCTTAATATTTCCTGCAGTGTCGGCTTGGTGGTTGCATAGTCTTTTAAGCCTTGCTAGTCTTGGAAACTCTTTATCTCTCCATCCATTTTGAATGTCAGTCTTGCTGGATAAAGTATTCTTGGATGCATGTTATTCTCATTTAATGCCCTGAATATGTCTTGCCAGCCTTTTCTGGCTTGCCAGGTCTCTGTGGACAGGTCTGACGTTATTCTGACAGGCTTTCCCCTGTAAGTAAGGAGCCTCTGTGTCCTAGCGGCTTTCAAGAGATTATACCTACAATTATAATTCCTCAATTTGACTATCAGGTGCCCTGATGTTTTTTTGGAATCTATAATCTTGGGTAGAGACCTTTTGGCCTCTAGTACATGAATGCTGGTTCCATTCTCGAGACTGGGAAAATTTTCATGAAGAACTTGTTCCACGATATCTTCTAGATTTCTTTCTTTCTCCTCCCATTCAGGGATTCCAATAATTCTGATGTTGGAACGTTTCATGGCATCATTTATTTCCCTGATTCTGTTTTTGTGGCTTCTAAGCTGTTTGTTCCAGGCTTCCTCCTGATCCTTTCTCTCTATCTGTTTGTTGTCCAGATCACTAATTCTATCTTCTGTCTCAGTTACCCTAGCTTTGAGAGAATTTAGATTAGATTGGAACTCATTGAGAGCATTGTGAACGTCATCCCTGCTAGCTTTAAGCTCTGCCCTAACATTGTGAACATCATCTCTGGTTGCTTTCAGCTTGGCCCTAATCAATTCTGTTTGGTCATCCATGGCCTTCTCCAACTTAGATATTGCCTGGATAATTGTTAGCCTGAATTCTCTTTCCGACCTATTGTCTATGTTGATAGCTGTTAGCTCTGTTGCAGAAGGTCCATCCTCTGTTTTTTTCTTCTGTTGGGCACTCCTCCTCCTAGTCATTTTGGTGAGAGATGACTGAACAGATGTAGCTGGATATATCAACCGTGGTGCAGTCAAGGTGCACCCTGAAACACTCTGAGCAATCAGGATTCCTCACCCAAATGAGAGACAAAAGAAAAGAAAAAGAAAAAAGAGAGAGAGAGAGAAAGAAAGGGAAGATGAAAGAGAAGGTTCAGCCCAAATGGGCCCCAAGGTATGATTTATGAAGTATACAAACAAAAAATGGACAAACAAAAAGATGGATAAAAGTATATGACAAGAGAAAAAATATATATATATATGTAAATAAAGGAAGAACCTCATCAAAAAGAACCCCAAGTGTAAGATTTATATACTATTAGGACAAACACAAAAACACAGAAACAGTGGTGGAAGAAAAAGATGGGAGAGTGGTTATAAATTCTCAGTGTCGGCGAGGAAGCTTCTTTTTTTTTTTTTTTGATGTTTTTACATTTTATTTATTTTTTTTAATTTTTTATTTTTTTATAAACATGTATTTTTATCCCCAGGGGTACAGGTCTGTGAATCACCAGGTTTACATACTTCACAGCAATCACCAAAGCACATACCCTCCAATGTCCATAATCCCACCCCCTTCTCCCAACCCCCCTCCCCCCAGCAACCCTCAGTAAAGTGTCAGGATAAAAATCAATGCACAGAAATCAGTTGCATTTCTCTACACCAACAACAAGACAGAAGAAAGAGAAATTAAGGAGTCAATCCCATTTACAATTGCACCCAAAACCATAAGATACCTAGGAATAAACCTAACCAAAGAGGCACAGAATCTATACTCAGAAAACTATAAAGTACTCATGAAAGAAATTGAGGAAGACACAAAGAAATGGAAAAATGTTCCATGCTCCTGGATTGGAAGAATAAATATTGTGAAAATGTCTATGCTACCTAAAGCAATCTACACATTTAATGCAATTCCTATCAAAGTACCATCCATCTTTTCAAAGAAATGGAACAAATAATTCTAAAATTTATATGGAACCAGAAAAGACCTCGAATAGCCAAAGGGATATTGAAAAAGAAAGCCAACGTTGGTGGCATCACAATTCCAGACATCAAGCTCTATTACAAAGATGTCATCATCAAGAGAGCATGGTACTGGCACAAAAACAGACACATAGATCAATGGAACAGAATAGAGAGCCCAGAAATAGACCCTCAACTCTATGGCCAACTCATCTTCGACAAAGCAGGAAAGAATGTCCAATGGAAAAAAGACAGCCTCTTCAATAAATGGTGCTGGGAAAATTGGACAGCCACATGCAGAAAAATGAAATTGGACCATTTCCTTACACCACACACAAAAATAGACTCAAAATGGATGAAGGACCTCAATGTGAGAAAGGAAGCCATCAAAATCCTTGAGGAGAACACAGGCAGCAACCTCTTCGACCTCAGCCGCAGCAACATCTTCCTAGGAACATCGCCAAAGGCAAGGGAAGCAAGGGCAAAAATGAACTATTGGGATTTCATCAAGATCAAAAGCTTTTGCACAGCAAAGGAAACAGTTAACAAAATCAAAAGACAACTGACAGAATGAGAGAAGTTATTTGCAAACGACATATCAGATAAAGGACTAGTGTCCAGAATCTATAAAGAACTTAGCAAACTCAACACCCAAAGAACAAATAATCCAATCAAGAAATGGGCAGAGGACATGAACAGACATTTCTGCAAAGAAGACATCCAGATGGCCAACAAACACATGAAAAAGTGCTCCATATCACTCGGCATCAGGGAAATACAAATCAAAACCACAATGAGATATCACCTCACACCAGTCAGAATGGCTAAAATCAACAAGTCAGGAAATGACAGATGCTGGCAAGGATGTAGAGAAAGGGGAACCCTCCTACACTCTTGGTGGGAATGGAAGCTGGTGCAGCCACTCTGGAAAACAGCATGGAGGTTCCTCAAAATGTTGAAAATAGAACTGCCCTATGACCCAGCAATTGCACTACTGGGTATTTACCCTAAAGATACAAACGTAGTGATCCAAAGGGGCACGTGCACCCGAATGTTTATAGCAGCAATGTCCACAAGAGCCAAACTATGGAAAGAACCTAGATGTCCATCAACAGATGAATGGATCAAGAAGATGTAGTATATATATACGATGGAATACTATGCAGCCATCAAAAGAAATGAAATCTTGCCATTTGCAACAACATGGATGGAACTAGAGCGTATCATGCTTAGTGAAATAAGTCAAGCAGAGAAAGACAACTATCATATGATCTCCCTGATATGAGGAAGTGGTGATGCAACATGGGGGCTTAAGTGGGTAGAAGAAGAATAAATGAAACAAGATGGAATTGGGAGGGAGACAAACCATAAGTGACTCTTGATCTCACAAAACAAACTGAGGAAGGTTCTTTTGATTCTTCCTGGATGTATCTTGATATCTTTGTTAAAGGACTCAACTTTCCTAAGATAAAGGGGGATTAAAAATTGGTTTACCTATAGGGGTAGTATTGATTGGGGAAAGGGGATTACTTTGAGGTTTAACTCTATATGAATATTAGAAAATAAAAATAAAAAGGAATAAACTAAACTAAAATTAAAAAAAAAGAAATTCAAAAAACAGAAATGCAAAAGAAAAACACAGGTATATGTATCAAAAAGTTCAGGTTAGAAGGTTTTATGGAATTTGATGTACTGGAAAGCTCACTGTGATGGTAAATAGGTTAAAAAATTATCTATATAAAAAAAATGTACCAGAATAGTGGGAACGAGTTAAAAATAAAAGCTGTCCTATGAAGTAGTGGTGGTTGTTCTCTTGCAGTATTTTTTTTCTTTCTTGGTTTATTTTCTGGGGGAGGGGCCTGCCACGTGGGTTTTCAGTCAATGATGTTCCCTGAGTTAAGTCCTCCCACCCCCCTCAAGGGGTTGGGCTCTGAAGAAACTGTTTTTTTTCAGGCTTTTGTTCTCTGGTGGTCTTTATGTTTGTTCACTTTTTTTTTTCTCTCGCCTTGCCGGCTTTTGATGGTTTTTGTATTTTTAGAGGAAAACAAACTACACCCTGACCTCCCTCTCAGAGAGAAGCCTCAGTCTGGCTGTAGAGCCCAAATAAGTTCCTCCTTGGCCATTGGCAGAGCAGGTTCCGAGTCGTGGTCCCTGGGGACGCAGGATCTTTTGCTTGTACCCAAAACTACAGCAGCGGCGGCTTTCTGGGAGCTCCAGATTGCCAGAGAGGTTCCAAGCAGTGATCGCACACTGAGATTTTCCCGCTGGCCTAGGCTGGGAATGCCTGGTCTTTCTGGGTCTAACAGCACCCAGCTTGCGCTCCTCTTTCAGGGGAGGTTGTGGGTCGCGCGCGCATCTCAGGTTCTGAGAACGGGGCACAGGTCCAAAAGCACCAGGCTGGGCCTTCGCTCACCTCTGTCAGGGGAGAGTTTGGGGTGCGCATCTTAGGCTCTGAAACAATAGCGCGGGTCAAAGAGTGCCGGCTGGGCCTTTGTACCTCTCTCAGGGGAGAATGAGGGGCACGCGTATCTCAGGCTCTGTAGCAGGGCTCGCATGTTCTTCCATCCGGCGTGGCTCCCATCCACACATAGGAGCCAGAACCCATGCATTCTCGGGTGTGCTGGCGGCTTAGGGACCAAGACCTGGTTTCTCTGCCACACTCTATCTGGCTCAGCACCAGGGGAGTCTGTCCTGGAACCGAGGACTTAAGCCCCTGTCCCTAGCTGCCCCGATTCCCACAATCCCCCCCCGCCACGATCCTTTGCTCTTTTTGAGTGCTTTCAACCAGACTCCAAGTTAATGCTGGTCCCCAGATGCAGGGCACTCTCAGATTGGGGTATTACTTTCCAACCGGTCGCCTCTGTGGCTCCCTCTCCCTTTTGTTTATCTTCAGATATCAGTCTACTTGCTTTACCTGCCCACTGGTGTCTTCTGCCCCTGTAGAGATCCAGACATGTATAATTCTGATCTCAGGCTGATTTCATGGGTGATCGGAGTCCTTTGGTAAGTAATCAGCTCACTTTAGGGTACAGGTTGAAAAGGTGCCTCCTCCTACTTTCCCGCCATCTTGTCCCCCCTAACTGAGTACTTTCTGAAAAGAAAAATAACATACAACTGTAGTTACAGAGCTCATATTCACAGCTTTCAATTTTATAAAGCACTTACCATTAATCCATTAAAAATAATTGCAATTTTCCCACTTGATATTTTACCTTGAGTTAGTTTTTTGCTCACCATTTGTATTCATGATTTGTATGTATCTTTTGTTATTACCAGGATCAACTTTGGCTGCCTTAAATTTCAAACTTTATAGGGCAAAAGTAATTTCTATGTAATACTCTCCTACAGGTACACGTAGTCTCTCAAGCTATTAGGGATATAATTAGTATGAGTCAATAAAACTTTCTTATTATACAATTCTTATTGTTCTGACAGCCCAGTACCTGGGAACTATAGATAGAAAGCAAATGCAATTTTCATCATTTTATGGATGGTCAAAAGCAAATACATAATACAGAGATATTTTCTCTGTATACTTCTTGGTTTTTGTTTCATCACATTCTAAAACCCCCAGGACCTCAAAAAACATGGAATCACTTGGCTGAAAATTAGAAACAATTCTATTGCCAGTAGAAATGAAGAAACTGCTGGAGAGCTATTTGTGAGAAATCCTGGAACTTCATTTTTGATATTCAATTAGGCAAGGTATAAGAGCAGCTGACATGCTTTTTCTTCCCAAATTAAATGAGTTTCTTAATAGAGGATGTTTGAAGCCAAAATCACTTGACTGGTAGGGATACTAGACTTTTGGAAAAAGTGAATTGTTTTGCAAAAATAAGTACATTAAGAAATTTTATAACAAAATGAACCTTGTTTATTAGAGTTACTGTAAGACTATTAAATCCCTATAGACTATATTATTCTCTTCTTGAAAAGTCCTAAATGTAATCCAAGTAACAACAATGCTTGAAATCCTGATAGTATTGCTACTTTACAAATTAGGGATAATAACCAAAAATAAAGAATCCTACCCATAATACATATTATTATTTTTAGGTATTTAACATTTATTTAAGAGTGAATTACTTAAGGTATTTTTAAAGTAGAATATTTTCAATTATAACTATCAGTAATAAAGAATAATGAAAGATATAAACCTGGTTATAGAGTAGTAACTGTTTCTGAAAATAATTTTCCTCTGCCTGTGCATGATTAGAAGTGATGTGATTTTTGCTAACTTGGGAACATGTTAAAGTTGAATCTCCCCAAATTAACAGATTACTATTACTCTTCCAAAGCAATATTTGAAAGAAAAACAGTAGCTCCATACATACCCTATTGATAACATTAACCTGTTGAATATTATCCCTAAGACCTAGATTGAGTATCTTCTGTTTAGGAATGAAATATAACAAATCTCATCTTTTTTTTTTAAAGTCCTAAACTAAGCTCTTTCATGACACATTAAGTATGATAAGCAGAAGAGGCAGGGTGCTAATTACTATAGTGATGTGATCCATTTGCTAAATGATGAGAACATCAATAATTCATAAGAATTAGCTGCTAAAACATTTAATGTCAAACAATCCAAGCTTAGCAACTCAGATAGCAATCTTTTGTGTGTACTAGTTGACATTCAGATACTTCCTTTTCATTATGAAATAGAAATGCATTTTCTTTCTTGCAGCAGTTTAGATTATAAAGGATGGCAGATGTAGAATATGTCTATTCTGATTGTTTGCAGTACCAAAAGTCTCAGCAGAGAGTCTGCAGATGTCTCATACTTAGTGAAAATTAGTCTTAAAATTTTTAAATGCAAATTGAGTGTCATCTTCTAATAAGCAATGATATGGAAGAAATGACAATAGCATAAATAACCAAATATGGAATACTTATTTTTTTTACATGGAAATAGAGGAAAATTCAGTTCTTGTATTAAATCATGTTATGAGCCTAAATCTGGCACATAGATAATTGGTGTTTCAAAGTTTTACATGTCACCAAACCATTAAGTCTACCATTGAAATTTTATCCTGTTTAATTTACTTCCTTAGTATCTAATGTACATTTATGTACTCATAAAATATAATAATTTAAACCACTTTCTCTAAAAAAATTTCATTTTTCAAAATAAAATATTTAAGTTTCTAAATAATCAAGAGCAAATAATAAGGTTGTAAAGTGCTTATCATTTTTTTATATTTTTAATCAGAATACTAATAAATATCCATAAGGTTATTAATATAAGTAAATGACAGGTAAGTATATATGAACTGAATGTTGGAATCGTGAAAAATAAAACTGTGTCTTAAAAATTAAGGTAATCTTAATGAATAAATGGATAAAGACGATATGGTTCATATATACAATGGAGTATTATGCTTCCATCAGAAAGGATGAATACCCGACTTTTATAGCAACATGAACAGGACTAGAAGAGATTATGTTGAGTGAAACAAGTCAAGCAGAGAGAGTTAATTATCATATGGTTTCACTTACTTGTGGAGCATAAGGAACAACATGGAGGACACAGGGAGATGGAGAGAAGAAGCGAGTTGGGGGAAACTGGAGGGGGAGACAAACCATGAGTGACTCGGACTCTGAGTAAAAAACTGAGGTTTTGGGGGGGGTAGGGGGGTTAGGTGAGCTTGGTGGTGGGTATTATGGGGGGCATGTATTGTATGGAACACTGGGTGTGGTGTTGGGCCCCAAGAGGCTAAGATGGCGCCGGGTGGCCTTCTCTTCCGGATCGGGAACCCACATGGCTGACCACAAAGGCGCCAAAGTGGCGGTTTCGGTTTCCCATCAGTTTCGTTTCCCGCAAGTCTCCACCCCCTGCAGGGCGTGTCTCTCCCAACTCCCGCCGACACGGCACATCCCCATTGGCCCCCACTTTGCTGACCTCACTTCCCTTCCCTCACCCCATATAAGCCGCTGCCCTGCTCAATAAAGCGAGATCCTGCTTCGACAGACCTCCCGAGCCCGGTGTCTTCTGTGGGTGCGTTCCGGGTTCGCGACACTCGCCATCCCGCTCAGCCCCAAGGAGAGGCCTCCGGCTGGCCCGGGCGCCTCCTCCCCTCGGCGGGGAGCCCAACAGTGTGGTGTATAAACAATGAATGCTAGAACACTGAAAATAAATTTAAAAAATGAAAAAAAATTAAGGTAATAATTTCTTTTGTAGCTTTAGCATTAAAAAAGTGATGTAAATTGGAAGAAAAATACTTTGTTATAAAAAAAAAGGAAAGAGAGAAAGGGAAAATCACTACATATCTAGACAATACTAAAAAATCATTTTGACAAATGATTCCTTAATGGTTCAGACAAAATTTAATAAGGGTCTTACAAAATAATCTTAATACAGACAAAAAAGTGAATAGCTTAAATCCTAAAATCTTTAAATCATCAGTGTTCCAGTCTAAAATGGTTTTTCTCAGGCTAAATCCACATAGAGTGCTTTATTTTATTTTATTTTTTTGTACGTCCCAGTTGTAATCCTTCATTAAATTTTTGAATAAGTCCTGAAGATATAAATCTACTTTTGACAAACCTTTCTACTGACACATTTTGCTTTGAGTACAATTAATTTCTAAATCTTTTTTGTACTTTGGCAGTACAACTAAAGGGAACATCTTTAAACTGGTTTTAATATATAATTATGACATTTTTCCTGACTTTCTAATGAGGAAAATGTTATTAATAATATCACCTTCCAGCACAATTTTGCCTTTTATCCCACTTAAAATTTCCTCCAACTAAATTTTAATGATATCAAGGAGAATTTTAGACTGCAACAATTTAATTTTTGTACCTATTAAGCACTGCTTCTACTAATGAAAACTGTCATATGTCACTAAAGTACAGCTCCAAGAAATTCAGAGTAACTATATTATCTCTCAATGAGGAAATTTTACCTTTGCCCTGTAGTAACCTGCTGAAGGAAAACTGAATTACACAACCATATAAAGTAAGATGTAAGCATTAGGTTCAATTTATTTTATTGGAAGGCACTAGATGATTATTTAATCATATTAAATATGTCAAGAGAACTAATATGACTAATTCTTATGGTTTCCCAACTTGGCTCTGAGTTATCATGGGAAAGAAATGACTTAAATTGGTGATAAAAAAGGCAGAGGAGGCAGTTCCTGTAGTAACCATAGTTTTAGTCAATGTTATAAATAGCACTTTTTTTTTTTTCCTTGTGTTTGGTTCTGTTCTTAAAAAACTTAACTGAAATTTCTTTTCAGAATCATGAGTAGGCAGTTTTTACTATTTTTTCTCAGGAAAAGTACCATTTTTCTCAGTTTCCCTTTAGGGTCTGCTTTAAATTGAATACTTGTTCCTCCCTCTCCACCCTGCCCCTGCCATAAAATTCATAGGTTGAATTTTTTCCCTCAGGGGAATGGTATTGTAACCAAACTGTGTTCTCATCTTGGTGAAGCACAGGATAGAAACACACCAGGTAGAGTTGTTGTACAAAGATTTATTTATGGCAGATAGGGAGATCATAGGGAATAACTTCCAAAGTTGTGACTCCCTGAACAAAGGTGAATGGATTCCTTTTATTCAGGGTTAGAATAAATATTTTTTTAAAAAAATTTAAAATTTATTTATTTGACAGAGATCACAAGTAGGCAAAGAGGCAGGCAGAGAGAGAGAGAGGAAGGGAAGCAGGCTCCCTGCTGAGCAGAGAGCCCAATTTGGGGTTTGACCCCAGGACCCTGGGACCACAACCTGAGTCAAAGGCAGAGGCTTTAACCCACTGAGCCACCCAGGTGCCCCTAGAATAAATATTTAGAAAGGGGAGCCTTATCATCATATGTAGAGGTGGGCATAAGGTTGCACATGTACCTTAAGGAAACATGGCCATGTGCATATATGCCTATATGTTATGTACATGAGGCTTGTGCTCTTCCTTGGGTGGAGATGATAAACATAATTCTCCATCACTCCACCAGTCACTCCATGGTATACTTTCACAGGCATGAGTTGTGGGATAAATTCAACCTGGTCTGGGTGGTCTGGCCTGGTTGGCACTCTATGTCCAGGCAGTCATTACTGCTGGATGGGAAGTTTCAGTTTTCATCATGGGTTGCTATACTTGTCAGGTCTTGTGCTTGAGTTAAGAGATAAGCTGGAAACTAAAGCTTAAGGAAAAATGTAGGACTAAATTTGGTGAATACAAGCAGATATGCAGTAAAGGTCAGGTCCTGGAGACTAGCTGGTGAAAGTATTTGGAGTTAAGGAATTTGGGAGGTGATCATAATGGTCATAGAATTAAAAGCTGTCATAAATGGAATTAGTATAATTCCCCAGAGAGTGCCCTTCCCCTTCCTACCATATGAAAACTCAGGGAGAAGATGGCCAATCTCTAAACTAGGAAGTTGGGATCTTACCAGACACCGAATCTGTCAGCATCTTGATCTTGGACTTCTAAGCCTCCAGAATTGTGAGAAATAAGTTTCTGTTGTTTATAAGACTCCCAGTCTGATATTTTTGTTGTAACAACCAGAACAGACTGAGATAGAAGCTGGTACCAAAAATGGGGCACTGCAGTAATAAATACCTGAAACATGTAGAAGTGGCTGTGAAATTGGGTAGTGTGTATAGAGATTGGAAGACTTTAGTTGTGCATGTTAAAAAATGAACAAACAAACAAAAACAAACAAACAAAACCCTACATTGTTGTGAATGGACCATAAGAGGTGATTCTGGTGAGAGTTCAGAAGAAAAAAGAACTGGAGAGAAAGCCTCTCTCTCTCTGGTTAGAGAGTAAGTAATCTTGGATAGAATGTTGACCGAAGCATGAAAAGTAAAGGCTATTCAGATGAGGTCTCATACAGAAATGAGGAATGTTATTGGAAGCTAGAAGAAAGATGACCCTTTGTATAACGTGGAAAAGAACTTACCTGAGTTATGTTCATGTCTTGTATTTTGTGGAAGGTAGAACTTGCAAGATATAAAGTTGGATATTTGGCTAAGGAAACGTCTAAGCAAATGATTGAAGAGAAGTTTCACTCCTTCTGATTGTTTACAGTAAAATGCAAGAAGAGAAAACTGATTTAAAGATGGAACTATTACTCAGATAGGAAGCAGAATTTAAAGATTTGGAAAATCACAGGCTAGACATACTGGAAAAAAATAAGAAAACTTGTTCAGAGGGAACACTTGATAGATCAGTGTGAATCCACTATCTCAACAGAAGCTAGGAGCTATTCTCCAAGACAATGGAAGAATGACCTTGAAGGCCATCAGGGGTTTCAGGCCCATCACAGGCCCACAGTGTGTGTGTTGCAAGGTGGGGTGTATGTGAGAAGGGGAAGAGGAGTAGGCAAATGGAAGTTATGGAGACAGGGGCAAAAAATAAAAAGCCTTTTCTACCATTTCATTTTTAAATTTCAAAAAAGATTTTGTTTATTTATTTGACAGAGAGAGAGAGCACAAACAAGTGGAGTAGCAGGCAGAGCTGCTGAGCAGAAAGGCCAATGTGGGGCTCAATCCCAGGACCCTGGGGTCATGACCTGAGCAAAAGGCAGGTCACGATTAACTGACTGAGCCTCCCAGGTGCCCCTCTACCAGGCACACAATTTATTTGGTTTTACAGGTAAAGAGGAATTCTACCTCAGGATGAGAAACACCTTGACTCTTACCATATGTGATTTAGATGATATTTATTTATTTATTTATTTTTAAAGATTTTATTTACTTATTTATTTGAGAGAGAGAGAGAGAGAGAGAAAGCACAGGAAGGGGCAGAGGGAGTGAAGGAAATGGAATATCAAGCAAACTCAGTGCTGAGCACAGAGCCCATGTGATGCTTAATCCCAGAACCCTGAAATCATAACCTGAGCCATAACCAAGAGAAGGATACTCACCCAACTGAGACACCCAGGTGTCCCTGATTTAGATGAGATTTGGGTTTTGAATTTGCGTTGATGCTGAAATAAGTCAAGAATTTGGGGGCTACTGGAATGGAATGAGTGTATTTTATATGTAAGAAGGACATTAGTTTTTATATCCAGGGGGAAAATTCTGTAGCTTAAATATTTGTGTCATCCCCTGCCTCCCCCAAATTACTATGTTGAAACTGTAACCTCCAATGTGATGGTATTTAGAGATGCAACCTTTAAGAAGTGAATGAGATTAGTGTCTTAATAAAAGAGACTCCAGAGTGCTCCTTCTCCCCTTCTATAGTGTTAGGACACACCAGAAAGATTGTTGTCTGTGAACTAGAAAGCAGGTCCTTAAAGACAGAATCTTCCAGCAATTTTATCTTGGAATTTCCAGCTCCAGAGCAGTGAGAAATAAATTTCTGATGTTTATAAGCCATTCAGTCTATGCTGTTTTTGATGTAGTGGTCAGAATAAACAGGAACATAGTTCTTGGGGTGGGGGTTGCAGTCTATTAAAATCTGTCATTAAGAAAGCTGGCTGGAGCACATTTTGCATGGAGCACAGGGTGTGGTGCATAAACCATGAATCCTGGAACACTCAAATAAAGGTCTCACCTTAAAAAAAAAAAAAAAAAACCCAAAAAACAAAAAACAGGCTAGAGGGAAATTGGAATATAGGAAGAATAAAGTTATGATTTTCTTCCTGTTTCCTAGTTTCCATCAACATTGTGGCAGCAGCAGTAGGATCCATAATTCTATTGCCACTCTGCACCAGCTGCATGAAGCTTCCTCAGAAATCTGATCAAGATCCCAATAGTACCCCTCCTCCTAGTCCTTAAATTCTTATAATACTTTTCCCCTTTGTTTCCTTAACGCTGGATATGGTAACTTTTTCCTGTGTTTAAACTCTTGATCATCTCAATTTTTTATCTTTTAGCGTTCAACCATGGCAATAAACGATTTCTTGAATTAATCATCTGTTTGAAATACCTATTCCCTTTTGAATGAAGCTTAGTGAGAAGCCACTGAAATAAGTTAAGCAAGGTACTAGCTTTATTAGCCCTGATTTCAGGAATAATTTTGTTGCATTGTAGAGAAGAACTTCAAGGAAGGAACAGTGCAATCATGGTTGCTAATAGTTTGGAGTCTGTTTTGATAAATCAGGAAAGAGACTAGCTATGATGATTGTGAATGGAATGGGACCAAGTAAAAATATTCAAGATATAAGATATAATATTGGCAATATTCATGGATACATGAAATACAGGGAGTTAGAGGAGAAAAAGAATGATGAATCACAGGATTGAATGTTATGCAATCTAGTAAGATGAGTATCACTGGAAATTGATAAGACTTGAAAGTAAGATCATAAAGTCATTTTTGAAATAAAAATAATTTATATTGCCTCTGAAAAGCTGTAATATGAGTTCGAGGCTGATAGAAAATTTCTGGATTAGAGATATACATTTAGGTATAGTGTATTTATAGGTATATTCTGATATCATGTTTCTTGAAAATGATAAAAGAATGAAGTTCTAGGACCCAAACTTGAGGAATGTCAGCATTTAATGACTCAGTAAACAGAGGCATGACTTCCAAAGAGGAAGAAGAGTACCTACACCTTTAAGAGAAAAATCAGTATGGTGTTAGAAAACCCAATGAAAGGAAATGCTTAAGAAGGATTAAGTCATCAACATGGTCACTGGATGTTAAAATAGTATTTAAAACAAGAAACTTGGTTTGAGTTTATATATAGTAGTTAAGCCAGTGCGAGGGAGTGGGGAGAGGGAGAATTAATAATTGGTAAAGAAAACCTGTTTCTGCAGAGATCATGAGTAACTGACTTAATTTTTGAACCTATTCACTATTTCCATATATCTAATATTTTTCAAAGCAAGGAAAATATTATAATTACTTAAGGTATCTCTTCAACCTCAGCTGACATTCTTTCAACCTTTGGCTTACCTGTGCCATTCTTCTAGGGATAATTTCTTTCTTTTTTTTTTTTAAGATTTTTATTTATTTATTTGACAGACAGAGATCACAAGTAGGCAGAGAGGCAGGCAGAGAGAGAGAGAGAGGAGGAAGCAGGCTCCCTGCCAAGCAGAGAGCCCGATGTGAGACTTGAACCAGAACCCTGAGATTATGACCTGAGCTGAAGGCAGAAGCTTAACCCACTGAGCCATCCAGGCACCGTAGAGATAATTTCAATCTACAAACTATACATGTGTCCTGGTGTCTGATAACATGTACATATTGTAGAATTTCTGATGATGGTATTGATAACTGCTTTGCACAATTTTCACATTTCATAATGAGAATCAGATAAACACTTCCTTACTCAATTCATAAGATGCCAAGATGATTATCAGTTTCTCTTGGCCAATAGTATTTTGAATATAAGAAACATCGGTTCTATAAATAGAAGCAAGGCTGATTATCATAATAAAATCTTAACAATTAACTCTAATCCATAATCTCCTATTTCTTGAAGGGGGAGGGAAGAGACTGTAAGAATTCTCAGTGAGCACAGGTATTATGAAAATACATCACGGTGGAGTAAATTGCCATTGCAGTTTTGTCCACAATTACCACCTTACTGAAAATCTATGATGTAGTTGTATGTGGTCTACAGCCTGATGTTTACACAGGAGCAATATTCATTGATTTTTAAAGGCTTTCAATACTTGGAACACTCGTTATTATAGCAAAATATAACATTCAGCCAAGTGAACCAGTAATTTGGCAATGGTTTTGCTAATTTCTATATAAAATACATTACTTAGAAGATTTAAAGACCTTCAGTTAGTTCCTAATTAGCTAATATGCATAACTCTTTGATCTGGCATTAAGTGTGTCAGGGTTTCAAGTGTGCTTTATAATATTTTTGGCTTTGTACCTGAAAATGGTGCTATTGAGCCATCAGGGAAGGATGTGATCTTTGAGTAGCTCTTCTATATGTAGGGTGGAATTGTGGCATATGGTTCATGTGTGTATCTCTTTATCTTTATAATGAGATAAAATTGGGCACAAAGTATTATCCTGACTCTTTCAATCACTAACTGGGTAAGTTATTCAATCTCTTTAAGCTGCATTTTCGTATTGGCAAAATGGAAATCTAAATGTTACCTGCTTCATTGGGGCACTGTGAAGAAATATAATACATGTGCAGTTTATAACATAAAATCTGTCCTATATTGTATAGTAAATTTTAGTGATATTCAGTTGTAAATACACCTATATGATGTATACATTAGTCAGACACTTGCCTTAAGAAGAACTATTGCCTTTGACTAATATAGTTCTTTCAAACAGTATACATTAATCCACTCACTCAAACAGTTATGTACATACCTTGTGAAGATGCTTTTCTCTTTATTGGATATTGAACAGTAAAGATACAGTAAGACATTGAATGATAAGAAAACAGTCACTCTGTTAAGGGTCATCTATTAGTGGGAAGAAATAAAAACCAAGATAGACAGATGATAGATGGCCATAACTAATGGCTAAGTAGTTATAACTAGTAGGAGAGAAGAAAAATAAATCAAGATAAGGGGAAAGAAAGTTGTAGCAGTAGATGAGATTACCCAAGAAGGCGTTTTTGAGAAGATGAATTTTAACAGAGACCATAATAAAGAAAGAAAGCACACCATAAGAATATATAGTGAAAAATCTTTCCAGGCAGACTGAACAGCATGTACCAAGGCTCCCTTTTTCCCATTCATTGTAATTTTCCAAATACCATTTATTATTTTTGTTTACTCATCCTCATTACCTCTCTCGTTTTTTACTCATCCAGAAAAGAGTTGAAGCCCTCTACTCTTATGTGTCTCCGAAGATGTAGGTACAAGCCTTGAATTCCGCTCTTTGTCTCTTGGTGTATGGGACAGAGATCATCCAATATATAGGTAAAAATCAGAATAGATAAGAACAGGCAATTTCTTATCTTACTACTTTGTCAGGCTTTGACTTGGACACTTTTACATGCATCATTTCATTTGAAGCTTAACCACATGAAAGGACTTCTAAAGTTATTCTCCTTTTATAGGAGATAAAACACAGGAAACAGCAATTAAGAAACTGAAGAGTAGTCTCACAATTGTGGAGGCTGAATTTGAATTTAAGCAATATGCAGATATAATTTTAAATTTTTTCTCAAAATACACACACATATATACACACATATATATCATGTGTGTGTATTTTTTCTATATCATATATATCATGTGTGTGTATTTTTTCTAACATCATAGTAATTTTGGGGAATATGCAATACAAAATCAAGGGCAATCCTAATTATTTTCCTGTAGAAAAATTTCCCTGAAGATTGTAGAAGATGTTTCTGTACTTATCAGAAAAGAGTCAACTCTTGATTGTTCATATCAGAACATTTGAACAGATAATCTAAAGTAGCAGAAAATTTGTCACTGTATTGATTTTATGTTTAATGTAACTATTTTCATGTGTTATCATTATTTGATTTCAGTAATAAAAATTAGATTTGTAAAAGTTTTAGAAAACATTTGTTGACTCTATTTAAGACTACACTAATACAAAAAGACAGCATAAGACTCATGTTCTCCTATTTTGATATATTTTAAAATGTTGAGAAAGTATAAATGCTACAAGCTTATAATTGTGAAGTAGGAAAACTGTGTTGATGATGTATGTGATCCTGTTCTGTATATTCTGTGGCACTTATATTTATAGATGCTTCAGGACTTTCTTTTGTGCCTTCTTATAAATTTTAGATTGTACTTTTAGATCTTTCCAGTTGTGGCAATTTCTTCCATTTAAGAATAATAAATAACACTTATTAGAGAGAAGTCATTTGAGCAATCAACATGCTTTGTACATTTAACATAAGAAATTATTGAGGTAATTCATAAATAATTACATTGGCTTTTTAGAATAATAAACTGATTTAAGAAGGTGATTTCTGATTAAAGTTTCAAATAAGTTTCAAATGTTTTTACTCTGGTCTTGTAGTTTTCATAGTTATTGTCAGTATACATTTGTGATTGCTTTTTTTTTTTTTTGGATTAACAGAACATTTGGTAGCCCTTTATCTTTAAACTTACATTTTTGTTTTTAAAGTTTTCATTTAAACTCTGCCTCCCCCAGATCTCCACATGGGCCAAGACCATGTCTTTGTTTTTCTCACCATCATGTTCTCCATGCCTAGCAGAGTCCAGATTTTTTTTTTAATTAATTTTTTATTTTTTATAAACATATATTTTTATCCCCAGGGGTACAGGTCTGTGAATCACCAGGTTTACACACTTCCCAGCACTCACCAAAGCACATACCCTCCCCAATGTCCATAATCCCACCCCCTTCTCCCAAACCCCCTCCCCCCAGCAACCCTCAGTTTGTTTTGTGAGATTAAGAGTCACTTATGGTTTGTCTCCCTCCCAATCCCATCTTGTTTCATTTTCTCTTAAAGCATTGATATTCTGTAAAGAAACAATGAATTCTTTTGCAACTATGTCAGAATAAATTAAGATGCCAGACTATAGAAATTCCCTTTGTAGGAACAAGTCATTATTTTTTAATTGAGATATAATTTGTATACGACATCATGTGTAAGTTTAAGGTTGTAAAATGTATTTTTTTTTAAGATTTGTATTTATTTATTTGACAGAGAGAGAGATCACAAGTAGGCTGAGAGGCAGGCAGAGAGAAAGGAAGGGAAGCAGGTTCCCTGCTGAGCAGAGAGCAGGATGTGGGGCTCAATCCTAGGACCCCAGGATCATGACCTGAGCTGAAGGCAGAGGCTTAACCCACTGAGCCAGCCAGGCACCCCAAGGTTGTAAAATGTATTGATTGTTTGCAGTATGATTGGCATTGCAGCATTAGCTAATACTGCTGTTACATTGCATAATTATCATTTCTTCTAGTTTTGGGAACAATTCCAATCTACCTACTTAGCAAGTTTCCTGTTTATAATACAGTTTTATTGTGTATAATTACTGTACTCTGTATTAAGTCCAGGACTTTATGTACCAGTTGCAAGTGTATAACCTTAAACAACATCTGTCTTGTTCTTCTAACCTCCAAACTCTGGAAACCACCATTTCACTAGGTATCATATGTAAGAGAGATGATACAGTCTTTGTCTTTTTCTGTGTTACTTTCTTACCTAGCATAACATCCTCAAGGCTCTTCCATGTTGTTGAAAATAGCAGGATTTTTTTTTTCTTCTGGCTGATTAGTATCCTATTGTATATCTATATACCACACTATCTTTATCCATTCATCTATTCACCGACGCTTACAAAGCAAATTAAGTCTTCCATGTCTTAGCTATTGTGAGTGATGTTGCCATGAACATGGGAGTGCATATGTCTCTTGGTAACGTGTTTTCATTTCCTTTGCATATATACTCACATGTGGCAATGCTGGATTGAATGGTGGTTCTATTTTTAATTTTTAAAAACCATCCATGCTATTCTCCATAGTGGCTAAACAAGTTTACATTCGCAGCAACAATGCACAAGGTTTCCCTATTCTCCATATTCTCACCAACACTTGTTATTTCTTGTCTTCCTTTAAAAAAAAAAAAAAAAAGATTTATATATTTATTTATTTATTTATTTATTTATATTTGTCAGAGAGAGAGGATAAGTAGAGGGAGCAGCAGACAGAGGGAGAAGCAGGGTCTCTGCTGACTAAGGAGACCGATGTGAGACTCAATCCCAGGATCCTGGGATCGTGACCCTTAATGGACTGAGCCACCCAGCCATCCCTATCTCTCTTGTCTTCTTGATGATAGCTATTCTTACAGGGATGAGGCGATATCTCAGCATGGTTTTGGTTTGCATTTCTCTGATGATGAGTGATGCTCAGCACTTTTTCATGTGCCCATTGGCCATTGGATATCTTCTTTGGAAAAATGCTTTTTAGTTCCTCTGACCATTATTAATTAGATTTCATTGTTACTGATTTGTAGGAGTTGGTTTTTTTTAAAGATTTTATTTATTTATTTGACAGAGATCACAAGTAGGCAGAATGACAGGTGGGGGGGAGGGGAAGCAGGCTCCCTTCTGAGCAGAGAGCCTGATGTGGGGCTTGATCCCAGGACCCCAAGATCATGACCTGAGCCGAAGGCAGAGGCTTTAACCCACTGAGCCACCCAGGCGCCCCAGTTGTAGGAGTTCTTTTTTTTTTTTTTTTTTTTTTACAGATTTTGGGTATTAATCTCTGATCATATACACGGTTTGCAAATATTCTCTCATCTTGTAAGTTGTCTTTACATTTTGTTGAGGATTTCCTTTGATATGCAGAAGCTTTGATGTTTGGTATAGTGCCATTTGTTGAGTTTGTTGTTGTCATTTATTCTTTGGTGTCTCATAAAAAAAAAAAAATCATTACTAAGACCACTGTCAAGAAGCTTCTTCCCTATGTTTTCTTCTAGGAGTTTTATGTTTTCAGGCTTTATGTTTAAGGTTTTGATCATTTGGAGTTAATTTTTGTGAGTGGTGTTTAAAAAAAATAAGAGTCCAATTTCGTTTGTTTTTTAAAATGTGGTTATCCATCTTTCTCAGCAAAATTTGTTGAAGAGACTATTCTTTCTCACTAGATATCCCTGGCTTCCCTATTAAATGTTAGTTGACTGCATATGAGGGAGTTTACATCTATAAAATTTACGTCCCTGAGAGTTGCAATCACCATACTCTATTTATATCATTGCACCATTTACATCAGTAAACTTTTTTTGAATTTTAGTAACTATATTAAGTTCATACACTTCCAAATGAATCAGTACAATTTAATTTTTTACTTTATAATCTATTTATGAGTACCTTTTTTTTTTCCTTTCCAGATGGACCAAACTATGTCATAAGTCATTTGTCCTTATGTTGTAAAGATGGCACCATACTCTTGTTCAAGGAGTTTTGGAATAAAGCAAGTTATAAGTAATTATATAGTGAAGATTTTTTCCCCTTGGTAAAATTTTGAGGTTTCCATTTATCCTGCTTTGTCCCAGACAAATTTCACCTGGAAAATTTCAATGATGTAGTATGTGCTCCTTCTCAATCTTTTAAATAATTGCCTCTCTGAGATCTTGTAAATATCCAGCCTATTTGTTCAAAAACAAGTTGTCTTTCATTTGGTTGGTATTTTAAAAGTGTTACTGGATAAATAATGACGAGAATTTTACATGTGTGGCTTAAAGATCTAGAAAATACACTAGACAGATGTTATTGCTAATTATTAATTAGGAAAAAACCTTTCAATTCCACTGTCTCACATATTTTCAGAAGCCATATGTTTATGTTTTCATATTTCCATATGTATTTTCACAGGATAGCAGTTTGACTTTGTAGGTGATTATAAGCATGTAAGTTATAATTAATACATAACCTTAATCTGTCTTATTTGCTTAACTTTTGAAGTATTTATTGAAATATTAATTGATGTATTATTAGTTCAGACTAACTAAAACCTTAAGATCTGTTTTGTACAGTGTTATTCATTTTGCTGAGTTTTTAAATTTAGGTTATATTTTCTAAGTCATAAAAAATATATGAAAAAAACAGACTATTCTTATATATTACTACTACTACTATTATTACTACTACTGATGCTGCTAATCAACAACAGGTTTATTAATCATAGAAACTTTAGAAAAATTTTAAGCTGCAGTTCTTTTAGGATCAATAACATTTTAAAACTTTTTAGTCTAAGTATATAACTTGAAAAATATTTGACCTACAACAACTACTTACTTACTCCTGGGAGTGAGAGTGAGAAGGAGTATGGGCAGGAATGAGTGACCATTGTCACTACCATTGTTGGTCACCCTATTAAGTTGATATTGGGAAATATTTTAATACCTGGAGCTTTCATGAGTGAAACTTAATCTACTGTTATCACCTCCCACTGGGTGTGACAAAACAAAAACCAAACAAACCAAAAAACAAGCTATTCTATTTACCAAACAGTATGGTACATTTTGAAATATTATAGGAAAATATACCAAGAAAAAAAAAGAGAACCATATGCATGAAGTATAAGTTAAAAAAATCTATGATATGCCGTAAAAAAAAAAAAATCTAGGAATGAATTACAAATAATAAAGGAGATTTTTATAATTTTAATTTAAGATGTTTTTAAATAAAATATATTTATTTAAATTTCACCACATGATAAGGTCTTGCATTGCTTGTTGATGAAATATACTAGTTCATTCAATAGAGTTAAAAGAGCTATATATATCAAGGCAGGATCTTGAATGTTAAAATATAAGGTACTCAAAGAAGTGAGATATAAAATGAAACAAATTTAAGCAAAAAAAGGTTGATTCTGATACATTATTTGACTCAGCACAAATATTTCTAAGACTTATTTCTAGCTCTTGAAACTGGATTTTAGAAATTTGGCTTGACATCTATTTTTTTTTTTTTTTTTGGTCTTAAAAAAATGTTAGATATTGCTTGTATCTCAGCAGGGCTCTAATGGATGAGTTAGATCTCTCAACGCTAAGTAATAAGGGGACGCTCATTAGAAATGTTTCATGCAGAAGCAGAGTGTAAGTTGTCATAATTGAGTAGCATCAAGCCTCATTGCATCAGCAGATTATGTAAGATGTACAATTGTTCTCCTTCAACAGGGGAATATGAACGCATTGATTTTGCTTCCATTTTCTTTTTATAGAATGAATTTCTGACCAAAAAACGTTTGAATGAACACTGGGGAAATAAATTTGAACCTCAGATGAGTGAGGAGTTTATAAGAAACCCCCCTAGCAACTTTAAATTAGTTCCATTCTCCAGGATCAGGCAAGGACTGTTCAGGGCACTGAAACATTTTACCTGGAGATTACTGGCAGGGGCTCTGCATGAGTGGTGGCAAACAGGAGAGGGTCTGGAAGTTGGCTGCTCTGATCCTCTGAAGGGGAAAGCAGGTACATTATGTAAACTGTATGTATGTGACCTTGACATCAATTCCCCAAATGACTCCAAATTCAATTATTAAGCGGATGATTTGTGAGCACCTAGGAGAAGAAGGCCTGATCATTAAGACCTAGTACAGGCAACCTAAGTGCAATTCATGTCAACTAACCTCATTTCTTTTTTGGGCAGGGTTACTAGAACAGCAGATCAGAGAAAACAGGTATAGCATAGCAAATAAAATGTAAATACATAAGGGCAAATGGTATGACAGATCTGATAGCCTGGGGGGCTCGCAGTTCCCCTGCTCTTCTGAGAGTTTAGCAGGGATTTGGCTCAGGAGTTTTGAGTTAACTCCTGTATAGAATTGTCTGATGACAGCCCTGAGCTCCAGAGGCTCCCCTTTCTAATAAAGCCACCTCCCTGGGCTGCTAGAGTGCTGTCATTATTACATTGAAGCGTAAGTAGTCTTCCAACTTCCCTATAAATATGAAGGTAATGGGAATTTGCTACTGGAATGTTGCTAACAATGTAAACTCTCCAGCAAGTCTTAGTCTCATCTGTAGGATAATGAGTGCTCTGGAACTCTGTACACACTAGGACTTGACTACTTGTCAGTTTTCTTTCCAAAAAAATCTCAATATATACTCACCCCAAGGCCAGGGCAATGTGACCACAACCCCTTTGTAGACACCAGCATTCTAGATAAAATCCATTTGTTAAGTGTCTATTATATGTGTAACTAATCTTAACTATTTTATGTTTTAATTTCTTCTAGTAACTGTTCCTTTCTCCGACTGGATGCCTGGATCTTTCATAACACTTTGTTCTTCAGGTTCTGTAATTACCTTTTCACTTTGGTTTATTGGGAGAATATAATTTCGTTATTTAATTCTCAGACTTGTTATTTCAAAATCGGGTCTTACTTTCAGTTAAAAACGAATCCTCCCTCTTTCCAAGAGAGAGTTACTGAAGTGTCAGTGGCTGTTTGGGGTAGAGGAAAGAGGGTGTGGTCAGACTCCAAAGTCCTGTCTTCTCATCTGTTTTCTAGGCATAATTATCTTTGAGTTTGAGATTAAAGATACCAGATAAGAGATGCCTCTTTATGTGAAATTGAAAACCCAAGGTAAAAAGAAGTCTAGGGTCTTCCTCTGGCTCACTCAGTATCTGTGTAATGTAGGTGGCTCTGATTATACTATAGTGTCTGAGTTGGTGTGCTAATGTTCCTCTTCCTAAAGAGTTATCTCATGTGGCCCTTTGTCCTTCCCTGCTATGTATATATCTCATGCCCTCCAAGGTGGGCATAACAATCACTTGGATTTGTAGTTGCTTGTGTAGACACATTGCTTCTGCTCACCACCATTCACTGGGCTAGGAGAAAGACACAAAGATGTAAAGACCTCTTTGCATATCACATGAGGCAAGGGAAAACAGAAATGAAATAGTTGCATTTTATTTTTTGTTTGTTTGTTTGTTTTTTAAGAGGATTAGTATGATGAGCACTGGGTGTTATATTCAATTAATGAATCGATGAACATTATATCAAAAACTAATAATGTACTATACCCTGGCTAATTAAATTTAACTTAAAAAGTAAAAGCAAAAGAAAAATAAAGAGGATTGTTATGTATCACTGAAGAATACCACCTGCCTTCAGAGATCTCTAGAAGGCTGTTTCAGACTGTTTATTTGTGTCCTTAGATTCAGAGATCTTTCGTTAAGCATGCCACCACTCCTCTTTATTAACACAAACCACCACTTTCTGAGGCTCTCGAGATTTTCTCTTGTAAATTCACTATGTATCATTCTTATGGTGGCATTAGGGTAGATTTATAGGTTCTGCATATCAGTAACATCCATCAGGAGAATGAGATACCACTGTATCCCTCTAAAGGAAGGACTTTCTTAGAATCCCTCACTCAGTTGACCTGAAGGGGAAAGTACCTTTATTGCCTCCCCCTGAAGAAGGGAGAGAATTCTCACAATGTCGCACATTTTACCCACCAGGCTGACAACCATCCCATTTCTCAATCCTCTTTCTTTCCTTGAAAAGGGCGGCATATTGGCAGATTGATGAGTTCTGGCATCCACAGAACATTGACCAGCTCCAAATAGTAGCAGTGAATCTCTCTGAAGTTCAAGTACCCAATTCTAGACACAATTCACAAAAAAAAAAAAATACAATTCTTATCAATGTCCTATTATATAAAAAGATAAATATTATTGTCAGGATGAAAAATTGTGGGTAAGGGAACAAGACTAGATTCTACCTTTCAGTAGCGTTTTTATTAATTGCTCGAGTGAAGACATAGATAACATTAAAACTAATAGATTTTAGAAATAATATACCAAACGAACAGATAAGTTTCTGCGAGCCTGGATAGATAAATGGATTAAACTCAACCATAGGCAAAATTATTAACTCAAATTATCGGTAGTCCTTGTGTTTTTTTTTTCTTAAAGTGATGAATAAACTAATTTGGTGAGATGATGTCTTAATAATATTCATGAAAAAGATTGGATTTTAGACTTCTAGTGATTTCCTCAGCAGAATTTCTAGGTAGCTCATTTACAAGACTGGGTTCCCCAAGAACATTGACTTCCAATCCTACTTCTTGGCATATTGTCCATCACAAATTTAGTTGTTGAAAAGTTGTCAAAGTAACAGCTTATTGAATAGGAAATGGAATCAATGGTGTGTTATAGCTTCCAAAAGTCTAATTTATCTTAAGCTGCACAAATAAAAAAAGGAAGCAGTATTCAGAACACTGAACTTAGTAGTTAGTTATTTGATATTTCATAGTGAGGCATTTTTGTTTTGCTTTAGGCACACATCCTAATGGGGTGCTCACAGGTAGACTAAGGTGAAGAAAGAGGGGCTGGGATAATGACTCTCAGAAGTATATGAGAAATGGATAGAACAAATGGTAGAGGCAGAAATTAAATGATTGCTTGACAGGAATTATTGTGGGAAAAGATTCAGTCTTGGCTAAGTAGTTATGATAGGTGACCTTACAGATCCTTTTCTGACTTGGACATTTTATAGGTGGTAAGTCAACAGGACTTTACACACAAAAAATAATAATCCCTAATATTTATTGTGCATTATGTGTCAGACACTATCCTAAGTGGTTATAGCATTAACTTATTTAATTATTAGAACAACCCTGTGAAGTCAGTGTTACTAATTCCATCTCCATTTCATAGATGTTTAGCTGAGCCCAACACCAGATCATTATTGTTATTTATTTAGAAGTAAGCCATAATGTAGAAACCTCTCTCTGCATTTCTTTCTTTCTCTCTCAACTCTTTGTGCTTTTCCTCAACTCTTACTAATACAAATAGCATGCAGAGATTTTCCCAAAAAGCTCAGGGCACATTTGATTAACTCGTACTTCCTATTGTCTGTTCCTCTGTCACCCAGCATTACAGATTAAATTTACCGAGTTACTGAGAACTTGTGCTGTTCAGTAATACATCAGTATTTTATAAATGTTTTGGAGAATACCAATTCTGTATCTAAAGTGAAACTGGGGAGAAGAGACAGAGGGGGGGAAATGAATGCAACATCAGAAGAAAAGAATGAAAGTTCTTAGGGGTCAGAACCATTCTATTAAGATAATATAATAATAAAGAACTATTTTATAAAAATCTATTTCCTTTATAAAACACTTGGGGTGGGTGTTAACACTAGGAATTTTCTAAAATTAATGTGATCCAAAGGAAAGATATTGTTATTTGAAGCCAATTGCTGAACATTGTTTTTGTTAGGGCTTGAAGCAGAAGGTTGTGATTTTTAAAATATCATACAATCTATTAGTATCAATACAGATATTCTGGAGATTCTGTGGGTATTATTATGTAACTTCTCAGATGAATGATAAGCCATTGAAATCAGGAAAGGCAGGTTGTTGCATAAGATGTAATTGTGATCGGTCTGATGTTGAAAATCTTTTAATGAAGTTTATAAATAAATTTCCTGAAATGCCTTTACTAAGATAAATAACACAATGAATCAAGTTAGCTTGGGTTTGTTTTCTAAGGTTTCTGACTGGTATTTATGAAATAAAAAAACTATCTGAAGAATCACTTATAGATGTATTTCTGAGAGTAATTCTATATGAGAGAGTCAAAACTAATTAAAATCATGATATAAAATTATGGTTCACACAGCAGCAAGTAGAGGGTGCAGAAGTGCTTACACTAAGCACAGCCTGTTGGGCACATTGGAAGTTGACAAACACCATTTTTCAGTTTGGATGTGACCTGAACCTTTCCTCCAACATCAGAGGTTGGCAGGCATGGTTGAAACTATTTGGTCAAATGATGTATGAAAAACAACACTGTATAAATGGGAAAGTTTTAGGCATCAAAATTTAATATATGAAAGTACAGGTTATATGAAAGTCAAGTGTTTGAAAGTCAGGAACATTTCCCTTAAGGTATCAATTGTAATTTTAAATACAGTAAGATATTTTGCTTTCAAAATGTATTTCTTTTGGATTTAATGTGTTAAAATGTCTTCTAGTCATATTTATTCCTAAATGGTACCATTCAAACACTTTATTTAAACACATTTTTCCAGCTTTCCAGTATTCCTTGAATTTATCATTTTAAGTCTTTTCCATAAGTCTTTGGTTCTTAATTATCCCTTCTTTTACTTTCTCCATGGTTAATCATTCTCCAGACAGAGCCATGCAATAAATGGATTTAAGAATACGTTGAGATGGTTAAAGGTAATCACTATTCTTAATTTTGTGTAACCAATCATGGTAACCCTAGACTTCCCCACTTTTTCCTACTTACATGAATATAAGCACTTGCAATGTAAACACTACTATTTCTCAGCATATAGCTAAAGATCTACTTTTGTAGACATTTTAAAGGTCATATCCTTCATAATATTAAAGAAAAACTTCTTTCACAGCTGTTTTGTCTCCACATTTGACTAAAGAGACCCTCCAGCATGTTACTGTGTGTTTGCTATCTTTGGGAACTTTTTTTAGTTAGCTGTCATCGTTAAAAATTCAAAGCACTTAGGACAGAGATGTGGGTGTGGGGGTTTTTTTGTTTGTCTGTTTGTTTGTTTTTTTGGTCCATTTATGGTTGGAAAATGGGATTCTTTGCTCTAAGGAGTAATCAACTTCAGTTTTTCAACAGCTGTACATTTGGATCAAAGGGTTTTTTTTTTCTATAGTTTTTATTTGAGGAAATGAGGTTAGTAATAAAAATAAAAGGAAGCAACTTTGCAAGACCTAGAGAAGCACAGGAACTAATGGATGGACTTTACACCTTGATTAATATCGTACTACAAATTTATTGTGGGCATAGAATGAACAAAGTTGAACAGGTATTGCTTGGTTAATTAATATACTTAGGGGTTCTGATATATTTAAAGTTGCCCTATCCTTAGTGACAAAAGATTTCCATTATGGAAATCTTACAGACTGGGTGTAATATGAGAGAACAAACTGCTTTTGAGGCTGATCATTGACCTGGACTCATGCCTCATGACCTACACAGTTGACCCTTGAGCAGCTTAGGTATGAACTGCATAGGTTAACACACACACACACACATACATATATATATATATTTTTTTTTTTTTTTTTTACAGTACTATAGAGGTATTTTTTCTCCTCTACGATTTTCTTGAAAACATTTTCTTTTCTCTAGCTTATTTTATTGTAAGAATAAAGTGTAAAATGTGTGTTAATTGACAGTTTATGTTATCAGTAAGTCTTTGGTCGACATTATTAGTAAAGTTTTTGGGGAATCGAAAGCTATACACGGGGACGGGGGGTGGAGCCCCTAATGCTCGCATTGTTCAAGGGTCAACTATAATCAGTTCAGAAGGTACAATATTTCAGAAAGAATAAGAAGAGGTCAAAGACAGATGCTAAATATCATTCTTCCACTAAAATTGATTACTAGCTCTCTGCCTTAACTTGTAAGAACTGAACCTGCATAGAAACATTAAATACACACCCAATTCAATAAAAATATGTCCATTTATGTACTCTTCCCATTGCTTTCCAAATTAGAAAAAAAAAATGTCATGGATCATGGTTTCCTGAAAGCCCTGAATCTTGAATGAACAAGCAGAGTTGCTTTAGTTTCTCATGAAACATTAATGTTATTCTTTTTTTTTTTTTTTTAATATTTTATTTTATTTATTTTTATTTCCAGCATAACAATATTCATTATTTTTGCACCACACCCCGTGCTCCATGCAATCCGTGCCCTCTATAATACCCACCACCTGGTACCCCAACCTCCCACCCCCCGTCCCTTCAAAACCCTCAGATTGTTTTTCAGAGTCCATGTTATTCTTGTATGGTGTTTCTAGAAGCACTGAATGGTGAGGGTTTCATGAAAACAATAAACTTTGTCTTTTTATAGCTGGCATTTCAAATCATAGGCTAAAGGAAAATACCCCAAAAGATTTCTTTTACTACAGATAAAGAGATCAGCAATAATAGTATTTGGTTTAAAAAAAAAAAAAAAAGCTCAGAAAGTTGTAATCAATTCTTAAATGTTCAAATTGCTGCAGGAGACCTATGACATAAATTATTATAAACCTGAGATAATTCATCCTGCATATCAATCAATAGTTCATTGAATTCCATAACATTTCCATTTCAATGCTAGATAATATAGAAATCAACCTATGAATAATGTACTGCTCTACTAAATACTGCATAAAATACTACAAGTGCCATATTAACTATAGCGCTACATGTCATAACGTAAAAAATGGATAATTTGCACTCAGTATAATTAACACCAAGTTATACAATTAAAAATAAAGTGTTATTTATAGCAAAAGATACATGTTTTCATGTGAGGAAATATTTTTATCAATATACTTAACAAAGAATCATAAAAAATCTTTAGCCTTCATTTATTCTCTTTAAACTTTGAATATTCTAATATAAATTCTTCCTACATATTTAATTTGTAACTAGAAGCCTCCCATTGAACTTGGGGCAGAGAAAATTAAAATATGATTTGTTTACTTATGTTAATATTTGTGTAGAGAAATTGGTATAATTGGTTCATAATTGTTATACTCTAGCAAACACTTGCTGGTCCTACCATTTTTCTTGAAATATCTCCCCATTTCCCTGCTGTACGTATTCCTTATCCTGTGAGCTTCAGTGAGCCTTCGTTATCATTCCTTTACACTTACCCTTGACTCACTTGCCTGTTTGTCTTTTATTCCTATATCCTAGCAAAAGTTTAACCTTGGTAAAACTATAATGCCTTCCCTAAAACCTTGTCTGAGCCACTGGTCTCACTTTAGCACTCTGATCCCCAATCTCAAATGAGCATTGAAAAAGACCTTTAATCTTATTACTGTTCAGAGTGAGACTGTTTTCCTGCTTTCCTAGGGAATGATTTTATAACTCTTCCTTCCCACTTTATCCTTTGGTCCACTATGGAAGTGAGGTGTAGGGTGTGATGTAACCCCATATCATCGCCTTCAGGACTGAGAAAATTGTTCCCCCCTTCACTGCTAGGACTATTCATTGCCTGCTGATCACTTACAGCTAAATCTCTCCCCAGGCATTTCCTTCAGTGGAAGGAAACTTACCCAAGGAATGTTGTCTTTTCCTACAGACAATCCAATTTCAATGACTGTCAATGTGAAGATGCAAAGACTCAGCCTTTAACCTCAATTTGGGACAACTCTGAATGGTCACCTTAGCTCCAGGGCGCCACATAGAATCAGATGAAACCCCTGTTGCAACTGAATCTCTCCCTTTTGTAATCCATTTTACATTCCCTCACAGGTGCTGCTCCTACCCATACTCCCCAGCATGCTTCTGGAAAACAAATGTCTGCCTCAGAATCTGTTTCCCAGGGAAGCCAACCTGACAGGGTTGATCCCAGCAAGAAATGGCCTATAGGAGCTGACTCTATAACACAATTTTGGAATTGGTGACTAGGGCCATCTGGTAGTGAGGACCCCATCATTGACAGTAGGTAGAAATTTGGGTAGCTGCCATAATCTTTAAAATTTTTGTTATCAGTAAAATAGGAATATTCGTAGGAGGAAATACACTGCTACATGCCATATCTCAAGTACTTAAAAAGTTATTGAGAAGTAGGAATTATAAAGACATGTAATTTGACGGCTTTTGCTGAGAATCACTAGATGTATTTGAGAAATAAAATATAATAAGAGACTAGAGATATATATCAAATCAACATTTGATACATTTAAAGCAGATATTAAAGAGGTGAACTTTTTGCCAATATTTACAAAGACTTGTATCTTACAAAACTGGAGGGTAGAAAATCTGGGAATGAAGTCTCAAGACTTGATTGTAAGAGTAGGAAAGCTCCGGAAATGATTTTTAAACCTTCGGTGTCTTGGATCAAGGAAATACTAGATCATAGGAGCAAGACACAACTTGGATAAGTAAATTTTTTCCAGGTTTTAAAATTTTTTATTTGCATATTAAAAAATTTGCATTCCAATTACTAAAATCATTTGAATGAAAAGCTGACATTCTGATTTAAACTGCATTTTACAGCCTGAAGGGCACCTTGATCACCTTGGTTTTAACTCTAGATTTCACCCAGCTTCTTCCCACACCAACAAGCAAGTTATTTTCCTTCCCTACAAGCCAAGTGGGCATGCGGGAGAGGGAAGCCTGGTCTTTGTGGTTCTTCTTGATTCTTTGATGTAAAAAGGGACATCACAGTCATGTAAACCATATCCAACCTCTTTGCATCTTATAAAGTTAAACAGCTAAAAGAAGTAAAATAAGAAGGGAATGCTTGTGGAATGTACAATGCAGATGGGCGGTGCACACCTCATAACGATTTGCCAGATTGCTTCTCCTTTTCATCGTTTCTTTTGGAGGCGGTGGATTTTTCTCTTGTATTTCTCTCTTTGATTTCAACTTATCAAATTTTCTCCATCTCAGCCATATTGGATTTAGACCTGGCAGAGAGTGCGGAGCAAGGCACACATCCAACATACTGAAGTCTGGTCCAGGCAGTGGTTGCTAGGTGGCAAATCTTTCTCTTTTCTTCCCTCTCCTCCTTCCCCTCCCCCTCCTCCTCCCTCTTCCCCCTCTCCTCTCTCTTTCCCCCCTTCCCCCTTTCCCCTTCTCCCCTTCTCCTCCTCCCCCCACTCCCCTTCCTCCCCTTCCCTCCCCCTCCCTCTCCTGTTCCTCCTCATCATCACTGTCATCTTCTTCATTTTTCGTCGTCATCGTCCTCCTCCTCTTTCTTTCCTCCTCTTCTTCTTGAGATGTAATTGATATAAAACATTGTGGAAGTTTGATGTATAAAATGTGTTGATTTGATACATTTATATATTGCAATAGGATTAGCACATAGTATTAGCTAACCTTTATCATATCCATTATTATAATTTCCTTTTTGAGGTGAGCACCATTAAAATCTGTCTCAGCAGCATTGAAGTTTCTAATATGGTTTGTTGATTATAATTGCTATCTCTGTTTTAGATCTTCAGGACTTATTTATTAGTTACATGTTTATACTTTTAAAAATCATTTCCCAGTACCTCTATCCCCAGTGCCTAGTAACCACCATTTTACTTCCTACAGTTTGCATTTTCAGATTCCATGTATAAGTGATAGAATATAGTATTTGTTTTTCTTTGTCTGAAATAGTTCACTTAACATATACCTTTGGTATCCATCCATATTGCTCCAAATGGCAGGATTTCTTTCTTTCTCATGGCTAACTAATCTAATATATATATATATATATATATATATATATATATATATTACATTAGATATATATAAGATATATATATCTTATATATATCTAATCTAATATATAATAATCTATATATATCTAATAATCTAATATATACATATATAATAATCTAATAATCTCTATATATTCAATAATCTTATATATTATATATGATACATATGATATAATTGTGTGTGTGTATAAATATATATATTTTATATATATATATAAAATATATATATATATATATAACTTTTCCTTTCATCCATTAATGGACATTTAGATTGTTTCCATATTTCCATATCTTGGCCATTGTAAATAATGTTGCAGTGAACATAGAAATGCAGATATCTCTTTGATAACCTGCTTTCATTTCCTTTGGATATATACCCAAAGTTGGGTTTGATGGATCATATGAGAGTTGTATTTTTAATTTTTTGAAGAACCTCCATACTGTATTCCATAATAGCTGTACCAGTTTATATCCCTCCAATGGTGTATAAGTGTTTCCTTTTCCCCACATCCTTGCCAAGACTTACTTCTTATCTCCTTGGGTAAACATTTTAATGGATGTGAGGTGATATTTCTTTGTGGCTTTTATTTGTATTTCTTGATGATTAGTAATGTTAAACATCTTTTAATGTAAGTGTTGGCCATTTAGATATATTCTTTGGGGAAAAAATATATTTATATATGTGTATATATATATATATTTAGTTTCTTTGTCCATTTTTGAACCAGAATTTTTGTTGTTGTTGAGTTGTATAAGTTCTTTATACATTTTGGCTATTAACCTCCTATTTGATATATGGTTTGCAAATGTTTTCTCCCATTCTGAAGGTTGCCTTTTTTTTTTTAAGGTCTTATTTATTTATTTGACAGACAGAGATCACAAGTAGGCAGAGAGAGGGGGTAGCAGGTTCCCTGCTTGAGCAGAGTGCCTGATGTGGGCTCGATCCCAGGACCCTGGGATCATGACCTGAGCCTAGGGCAGAGACTTTAGCCCACTGAATCACCCAGGTGCCCCTGAAGATTGCCTTTTCATTTTGTTGATTGTTCCTTTCCTGTGTGGAAGATTTTTAGTTTAACTTGGCCCTACTTATTGATTTTTGCTTTGTTACTTGTCCTCTTAGTGTCCTATCCAAAAAAATTATTGTCAAGACCAATGTCAAGGAGATTCTCCCCTAGGTTTTCTTTTAGGAGTTTTATGTTTCTAGGTCTGATGCTTATCTTTAATCTATTTTGAGTTAACTTTAATGAATGATGTATGATAGAGGTCCAATTTTATTTTTCCTTGGCTACCAAGGATAGCCAACAGCATTTGTTAAAGAAACTAGCTTTTCCAGATTGTGTGTTCTCGGCTACCTTGTTAAATATTAGTTGATATGCAGGGGCTTATACCTGACTATATATTATTTTTAAGTGTTATATGCCTATTTTTTGCCAGTACTGTACTGTTTTAATTATTAAAGCTTTATAATAAAGTTTAAAATCAGGAAGTTTGATGCTTGCAGGTTTGTTCATTCTGAGGATTACTTTGGGTATTTGGGTCTTTATGTCTTACACAATTTTTTCTATTGTCCTCTTTATTTCTGTAAAAAATAACATTGGAATTTTGATGGGCATTACCTTGAATCTATAGATGGTTTTGGGTAACGTGGACATTTTAGCAATTTTAATTTTTTCATTTTATTTTTTCCAGTCCATGAACACAGGAAATTTTTCCATCTGTTTGTCCTCTTTGATTTATTCAATCAAAATCTATTAGTTTCCATTGTATAAATCTTTTGCCTCCTGGATTAAATTCATTCTTAAGTATTTTGTTTGTTCTGATGCTATTGTGAATGGGAAGTTTTCTTCTTATTCAGCTGTTTTGTTGTTAGTGTATAAAAATGCCACTAATTTCTGTATGTTGATTTTTTTTCCTGCTACTTTACTAAACTAATTACAATTTTTATTCTTTCCAATTTGAATGTCTCTTACTTCTATTGCTCTAGGTAGGACTTCTAGCATTATATTGAATAAGACTAGAGAAAGTGAGCATCCTAGCATTCTTCCTTATCTTAGAGGAAAAGTTTTCAATCATTTACTATAGGGAATTATGTTAGCTGTGTGTTTTCATATACAGCTTTTAATAAGTTGAGGTATATTTTAATATGATGAGGTGTATCCACTTTCTTGAGGGTTTTTATTATAGAACTATGCTGTATTTTTTTTTTATAAACATATAATATATTTTATCCCCAGGGGTACAGGTCTGTGAATTGCCAGGTTACACACTTCACAGCACTCACCATAGAACATACTCTCTCCAGTGTTCATAACCCCACCCCGCTTCTCCCAACCCTCCTCCCCTCAGCAACCCTCAGTTTGTTTTGTGAAATCAAGAGTTACTTATGGTTTGTCTCGCTCCCAATCCCATCTTATTTCATTGATTCTTCTCCTACCCTCCGCAACCCCCCCTTGTTGCATCTCCACCTCATATCAGGGAGATCATATGGTAGTTGTCTTTCTCTGACTGACTTATTTCACTAAGCATGATACCCTCTAGTTCCATCCACGTTGTCGCAAGTGGCAAGATTTCATTTCTTTTGATGGCTGTATAGTATTCCATTCTGTATATATACCACCTCTTCTTGATCCATTCATCTGCTGATGGATATCTAGGTTCTTTCCATAATTTCGATATTGCAGACATTACTGCTATAAACACTCAGGTGCACGTGTCCTTTTAGATCACTACGTTTGTATCTTTAGGGTACTCAGTAGTGCAACTGCTGGGTCATAGGGTAGTTCTATTTTCAACATTTTGAGGAACCACCCTGCTGTTTTCCAGAGTGGTTGCACCAGCTTGCATTCCCACCAACAGTGTAGGAGGGTTCCCCTTTCTCCCCATCCTCGCCAGCATCTGTCCTTTCCTGACTTGTTAATTTTAGCCATTCTGACTGGTGTGAGGTGATATCTCATTGTGGTTTTGATTTGTATTTCCCTGATGCCGAGTGATATGGAGCACTTTTTCATGTGTCTGTTGGCCATCTGGATGTCTTCTTTGCAGAAATGTCTGTTCATGTCTTCTGCCCATTTCTTGATTGGATTATTTGTTCTTTGGGTGTTGAGTTTACTAAGTTCTTTATAGATTTTGGACACTAGCCCTTTATCTGATATCTCATTTGCAAATATCTTCACCCATTCTGTCAGTTGTCTTTTGGTTTTGTTAACTGTTTCCTTTGCTGTGCAAAAGCTTTTGATCTTGATAAAATCCCAATAGTTCATTTTTGCCCTTGCTTCCCTGGCCTTTGGCGATGTTCCTAGGAAGACATTGCTGCGGCTGAGGTTGAAGAGGTTGCTGCCGGTGTTCTCTTCAAGGATTTGGATGGATTCCTTTCTCACATTGAGGTCCTTCATCCATTTTAAGTCTATTTTTGTGTGTGGTGTACGGAAGTGGTCCAATTTCATTTTTCTGCATGTGGATGTCCAATTTTCCCAACTCCATTTATTGAAGAGGCTGTCATTTTTCCATTGGACATTCTTTCCTGCTTTGTTGAAGATTAGTTGACCATAGAGTTGAGGGTCCATTTCTGGGCTCTCTGTTCTGTTTCATTGATCTATATGTCTGTTTTTGTGCCAGTACCATGCTCTCTTGATGATGACAGCTTTGGAATAGAGCTTGAAGTCTGGAATTGTGATGCCACCAACTTTGGCTTTCTTTTTCAATATTCCTTTAGCTATTCGAGGTCTTTTCTGGTTCCATATAAATTTTAGGATTATTTGTTCCATTTCTTTGAAAAAAAAAAAAGGTGGTATTTTGATAAGAATGGCATTAAATGTGTAGATTGCTTTAGGAAGCATAGACATTTTCACAATATTTATTCTTCCAATCCAGGAGCATGGAACATTTTTCCATTTCTTTGTGTCTTCTTCAATTTCTTTCATGAGTACTTTATAGTTTTTTGAGTATAGATTCTTAGCCTCTTTGGTTAGATTTATTCCTAGGTATCTTATAGTATTAGGTGCAATTGTAAATGGGATTGACTCCTTAATTTCTCTTTCTTCTGCCTTGTTGTTGGTGTAGAGAAATGCAACTGATTTCTGTGCATTGATTTTATATCCTGACACTTTACTGAATTCCTGTACAAGGTCTAGCAGTTTTGGAGTGGAGTCTTTTGGGTTTCCCACATATAGTATCATATCATCTGTGAAGAGTGATAGTTTGACTTCTTCTTTGCTGATTTGGATGCCTTTAATTTCCTTTTGTAGTCTGATTGCTGAGGCTAGGACTTCTAGTACTATGTTGAATAGCAGTGATGATAATGAACATCCCTGCCATGTTCCTGACCTTAGCGGAAAAGCTTTCAGTTTTTCTCCACTGAGAATGATATCTGTGGTGGGTTTTTCACAGATGGCTTTGATCATCTTAAGGTATGTGCCCTCTATCCCTACACTTTGAAGATTTTTGATCAGGAAGGGATGCTGTACTTTTTCAAATGCTTTTTCAGCATCTATTGAGAGTATCATGTGGTTCTTGTTCTTTCTTTTATTAATGTGTTGTATCACATTGATTGATTTGTGAATATTGAACCAACCTTGCAGCCCTGGAATAAATCCCACTTGGTCATGGTGAATAATCCTTTTAATGTACTGTTGAATCCTATTGGCTAGTATTTTGGTGAGAATTTTCGCATCTGTGTTCATCAAGGATATTGGTCTGTAGTTCTCTTTTTTGATGGAATCCTTGTCTGATTTGGGGATCAAGGTGATGCGGGCCTCATAAAATGAGTTTGGAAATTTTCCTTCCATTTCTATTTTTTGGAACAGTTTCAGGAGAATAGGAATTAGTTCTTCTTTAAATGTTTGGTAGAATTCCCCTGGGAAGCTGTCTGGCCCTGGGCTTTTGTTTGTTTGGAGATTTTTGATGAATGTTTCAATCTCCTTACTGGTTATGGGTCTATTCAGGCTTTCTATTTCTTCCTGGTTCAGTTGTGGTAGTCTATATGTCTCTAGGAATGCATCCATTTCTTCCATATTGTCAAATTTGTTGGTGTAGAGTTACTCATAGTATGTTCTTATAATTGTCTGTATTTCTTTGGTGTTAGTTGTGATCTCTCCTCTTTCATTCATGATTTTATTTATTTGGGTCCTTTCTCTTTTCTTTTTGGTACGTCTGGCCAGGGGTTTATCAATCTTATTAATTCTTTCAAAGAACCAGCTCCTAGTTTTGTTGATTTGCTCTATTGTCTTTTTGGTTTCTATTTCATTGATCTCTGCTCTGATCTTCTTGATTTCTCTTCTCTGGCTGGGTTTAGGGTTTCTTTCCTGTTCCTTTTCCAGCTCCTTTAGATGTAGGGTTAGGTTGTGTACCTGAGACTTATTTTGTTTCTTTTTTTTTTTAATATTTATTTATTTGACAGACAGATCACAAGTAGGCAGAGAGGCAGGCAGAGAGAGAAAAGAGGAAGCAGGGTCTCTGCTAAGCAGAGAGCCTGACATGGGCCTCGGTCCCAGGATCCCGGGATCACGACCCAAGCTGAAGGCAGAGACCTCAACCCTCTGAGCCACCCAGGCACCCCGACCTTTCTTGTTTCTTGAGAAAGGCTTGTACCAGTATATATTTTCCTCTCAGGACTTCCTTTGCTGTGTCCCACAGATTTTGAACTGTTGTGTTTTCATTATCATTTCTTTCCATGAATTTTTTCAATTCTTCTTTAATTCTCTGGTTGACCCATTCATTCTTTAAAAGGATGCTGCTTAGTCTCTGTGTATTTGGGTTCTTTCCAAATTTCCTCTTGTGATTGAGTTCTAGCTTCAGAGCATTGTGGTCTGAAAATATGCAGGGAATGATGCCAATCTTTTGATAATGGTTGAGACCTGATTTAGAACCAAGGATGTGATCTATTCTGGAGAATGTTCCATGTGCACTAGAGAAGAATGTGTATTCTGTTGCATTGGGATGAAATGTTCTGAATATACCTGTGATGTCCATCTGGTCCAGTGTGTCATTCAAGGCCTTTATTTCTTTGTTGATCTTTTGCTTGGATGATCTGTCCATTTCAGTGAGGGGAGTGTTAAAGTCCCCTACTATTATTGAATTATTGTTGATGTGTTTCTTTGATGTTGTTATTAATTGGTTTACATAGATGGCTGCTCCCATGTTAGGGGCATAGATATTTAAAATTGTTAGATCTTCTTGTTGGGCAGATCCTTTGAGTATGATATAGTGTCCTTCCTCATCTCTTATTATAGTCTTTGGCTTAAAATCTAATTGATCTGATATAAGGATTTCCCCTCCTGCTATCTTCTGATGTCCATTATCATGGTAAATTGTTTTCCACACCCTCATTTTATTTTATTTTATTTTATTTTATTTTATTTTAAAGATTTTATTTATTTATTTATTTGACAGACAGAGATCACAAGTAGGCAGAGAGGCAGGCAGAGAGAGAGAGGGAAGCAGGCTCCCCGCTGAGCAGAGAGCCCGATGTGAGACTTGATCCCAGGACCCTGAGATCCTGACCTGAGCTAAAGGGAGCAGCTTAACCCACTGAGCCACCCAGGCGCCCCTCCACACCCTCATTTTAAATCTGGAGGTGTCTTCGGGTTTAAAATGAGTTTCTTGTGGGCAACATATAGATGGGTTTTGTTTTTTTATCCATTCTGATACCCTGTGTCTTTTGATTGGGGCATTTAGCCCATTAACATTCAGGGTAACTATTGAGAGATATGAATTTAGTGCCATTGTATTGCCTGGAAGGTGACTGTTACTGTATATTGTCTCTGTTCCTTTCTGATCTACTACTTTTAGGCTCTCTCTTTGCTTAGAGGACCCCTTTCAAATTTCCTGTAGAGCTGGTTTGGTGTTTGCAAATTCTTTCAGGTTTTGTTTGTCCTGGAAGCTTTTTATCTCTCCTTCTATTTTCAATGATAGCCTAGCTGGATATAGTATTCTTGGCTGCATGTTTTTCTTGTTTAGTGCTCTGAATATATCATGCCAGTTCTTTTTGGCCTGCCAGGTCTTTGTGGATAATTCTTCTGCCAATCTAATATTTTTTACCATTGTATGTTACAGACTTCTTTTCCCGGGCTGCTTTCAGGATTTTCTCTTTGTCACTAAGACTTGTAAATTTTACTATTAGGTGATGGGGTGTGGACCTATTCTTATTGATTTTGAGGGGGGTTCTCTGCACCTCCTGGATTTTGATGCTTGTTCCCTTTGCCATACTGGGGAATTTCTCTCCAATAATTCTCTCCAATATACCTTCTTCTCCTCTCTCTCTTTCTTCTTCTTCTGGAATCCCAATTATTCTAATGTTGTTTCATCTTTTGGTGTCACTTATCTCTCGAATTCTGCCCTTGTGGTCCAGTAGATGTTTGTCCCTCTTTTGCTCAGCTTCTTTATTCTCTGTCATTTGGTCTTCTATATCACTAATTCTTTGTTCTGCCTCATTTATCCTAGCAGTGAGAGCCTCCATTTTTATTGCACCTCATTAATAGCTTTTTTGATTTCAACTCAGTAATATTTTAGTTCTTTTATTTCTCCAGAAAGGGCTTTTACATCTCCTGAGAGGGTTTCCCTAATATCTTCCATGCCTTTTTTGAGCCCATCTAGAACCTTGAGAATCATCATTCTGAACTCTAGATATGACATATTAACAATGTCTGTATTGGTTAGGTTCCTAGCCTTTGGTACTGCCTCTTGTTCTTTTTTTGTGGTGAATTTTTTTGCCTTGTCATTTTGTCCTGATAAGAGCATATGAGAGAGCAAGTAAAATACTAAAAGGGTGGTAAATACCACAGGAAAATACACTTTCACCAAATCAGAAGAGATCCCAAATTGTGAGGGGGGGAGAAAGGGGATAAAAGGAGATTCAGAATGACAAAAAAAAAAGGAAACAATTAAAAAAAGAAAATGAATAAAGAAAAAATATTAAAAAAGAAAATAATATATATATTAGATAAATGAGTTAAAAACGTTAAAAAAGGGTAAAAATTAAAAAAAAAATTAGCAAAAGAAAAGAGACAAAAAATGAAAAAGAAAAAAAATTAAATTAACTGCAAGACTAAAGAATCATGGTGAGCATGCCATGAGTTCCATGCTTTACTTTCTCCTCCTCTGGAATTCCACTGCTCTCTTTGGTACTGAAACTGCACTCCTTGGTAGGTGAACTTGTTCCTGGCTGGATTTCTTGTTGATCTTCTGGGAGAGGGGCCTGTTGTAGTGATTCTCAAGTGTTTTTGCCCCAGGTGGAATTGCACTGCCCTTACCAGGGGTCAGGCTGAGTAATCCACTCAGGTTTGTTTTTCGGAGCTTTTGTTCCCTGAGCACTTTCTGTAGAGTTCTGGAGGACAGGAATGAAAATGGCGGTCTCCAGGTCTCTGGCCCAGAGGAGCCGAGAGCTCGGGGCCCCACTCCTCAGTGCACCCTCAGAGAACACCACCCATTTACTCCCATCTCCCTGGCCTCTGGCCACACTCCGAGCTCAGCAAGCCTGCGACCGGTTCAAGGTAACCCCGAGCTGAGAGTTCACTCCTCGCCTCTGTCTCTGTAGCTTGCTTCCCCATTCTAATACCTGCAAGTTCTGTGACACTCAGACACCCCCAATCCTTCTGTGACCCTGCGGGTCCTGAGGCCACGCTGACCCCACATGGGCTTCACCATGGTTTAGCCTCTGGAGCAATGTCCCTCAGTGGAACAGACTTTTAAATGTCCTTATTTTGTGCTCTGTTGCTCCACTCAGACACCCCCAATCCTTCTGTGACCCTGCAGGACCTGAGGCCACGCTGACCCCGCATGGACTTCACCCTGGTTTAGCCTCTGGAGCGATGTCCTTCAGCAGAACAGACTTTTAACAGTCCTAACTTAGTGCTCCATTGCTCCGCCACTTGCTGGGAGCCGGCCCCTCCCCCCACAGTCTATCTTCCCATCGCTTTGGATTCACTTCTCTGCCAGTCCTACCTTTCAGAAAGTGTTTGATTTTCTGTTTCTAGAATTGCTGTTCTTCTCTTTGATCTCCTGTTGGATTTGTAGGTGTTTGCAATCTTTAGATAAGCTATCTAGCTGATCTCCTGTTATGTGAAGTAGTCTCAGCCTGCTACTTCTCCACCATCTTGACTTCTCCCAGTACTATGCTGTATTTTGTCAAATGCTTTTTCTGCACTTATTAAGATGATCATACATATAAGGAATCTTTTCCACTAAAACACTTTCCTATGACAAAGTGTTTAGCATCATGGCCCGGACTCTGGAAGACATTGTTTCTTAAAGGTTTGTAGAATATGATCATTTTCACTAAGTGAAGTAGACATATAAAACTGCTATAGCAAGATAGTAGATTGAGCCCAAACATATCACTAATACTTTAAATATTTTTGATTATTTGAAAAGATTATCAGCCAGGATATCAAAGGATGACCCAACTATATGCTATAAAGAAGAAACACATTTAAATATTAATAAACTTGTAGGTTGAAAGTAAAAAGCAAAAAAGTCAAACCATGTATATACCAAGTCTAAGAAAGCTAGAAAGGTTATATTAATGCCAGTCAAATAGCCTTAAAATTATCAAAGATTAACAAAATAAATTGAGGCATTTTATAGTGATAAAGAAGTCAGTCTGCAAAAAGGCATAAGAATTATGATGAACACACAATTGCAAAGCTGCAAAACAAATGAAACAAAAATTGATAAAACTAAAACAAGAAGTTGATGAATCCACTATTATTTTTGAAGATTTTAACAATCTTTTTTCATTTGTTGATTGAATCAGTAAATAGAAAACAGTAAAGGAACGGAAAACATGAGTATTACTATGAAACAATTTGATGTAATTAATTTTATAAAAGAGAAAACCAAACAAAAGAATACACATATTTTCAAAGTACACATAAACAACCACAAAATAGTCTCTAAGAAGTCTTAATATTTTGATGAATGTTATGACACATATCATTGCTATGTCTACCTTACTATTTTGATGTAAGATATCTCATTAATATCCTATTACCTGCCTGGCTCCCACTCTTCTTGAATAGAGCTTAAAGCTTAACAGAAGTAGCAACCCAGCAAAAATACTTTGGCAAAAAATAAATTACTGGGTGATCCTTATTCACTGGTATTGAGTTTAGTATAATCTAAAACAAATCAACCTCCCCAAAACAAAGAAAACAAACAGAAAAACAAAACAGTATCACCCCAATAGCAATATTTGAAAATAGGACAAAATAAGTAGAATACTTGCCCATAGAAAACTATAAAATGTTGTTGAAAGAAATAAAAGAAAGCTAAATAATGGAGACTAATTCTGTGTTCATGGATTGGGGGACTCAATATTGTCAATATACAAAGTATTGCCTACTAACTAGGTTGAATATAATCTAATCAATATACAAGTAGTTTTTTGTTTTTGTTTTTGTTTTTTTGTAGAAGTTGATGGTCACCATTTGACTTGGGTATCTATTACAAAGCTATAGTAATCAGTACATTGTAGTAGTGGTGTAAAGATATACAAAAAGTTCAATAGAACAGAATGGAGAGTTCAGAAATAGCCACACGCATAGTTAATGAATTGATTTTTTTCATAAATAATTGTTTACAAAATTATGAATTGTTTCAAAAACAATTATGTAGAAAAGAATAAGCATTTCAAAAAGGTTGCTAGAAAAATTGAGTACAGATATTAAAAAAAATACTTTACCTATTCTTTACACTATTTCCAAAAAGTAATTTAAAATGTGTATCAGGCCTAAATACATAAAACACGAAATTAAAAAAAAAAAAACCTTCTACAATAAAATATGGAAGATAATCTTTGTGACATTGGGTTAGGCAAATAATTTTTAGACATAATACCAAAGCACAATCCATAAAAGAAATTTGATAAACTAGGATACATCAAAAAATATATATATATTGTCTGTTGGTTAGGATGACATGTACTGCCCTCAAGGGTACAGTCATGTGAATACCAACAGGAAAAAATTATTGGTGGTTACCTTAGCGTTGGTCCACCTTGGCAACCCTAATGTGGCTGTTAAAAAAAAAAAACCCTGCTGGGTCCTGCCTGAAACATGGAGAAAAATTTGTTATTTCAGACTTTATTTTGGCTGACCAAAAAAATTTAACTTTTCTTTCGTGGAAAAATTAAATATTTTTTTTTCAAAAGAATAAAAACTAGACCTTGACTTAAGGTCTGAAAAATTACTACCCAAGGGAAATTATGGTCTGCTGTCCTCTATCTTCATGCCACTCCATTTCACATTTTATAAGACTCCAAAAGTCATGAAATTCCTGTAGCCTCTGGATCAGCAATTACCAGGTATGCCAATAATATCATAAAGGCCATAGAATTATTCATGTAACAGTTTCATGTGATTCATGAATGTTAATGGTTCAAAGACGAGTTGCTAAAGATAAGTGATATGTACTATTTGGAGTAAAAAACAAATGTACTTACAACAATACAGTACATTCTTGAGACTTTCATATGTACCAAAATAGTTCAGGGAACAAATGTAAAAGTGAGGAAATTTCAGGTGATTTTGCTAACGTGCCCATTATCTGGTTCTATAGATTCTTTGGATTAGAGATCGTATCTGTATTCTTGGTTTAGTTTGGGAATTCTGGGTTCCTGCTTATAAATGAACAATAAACTCATAATTTTTACTTCATAATCTATGTTGTAGTATTTAAATATGTGATCTCCATAGTTCAAATGTCCTTATGCAGATGCTAGTCTCAGTAAATGATCCAAAACTTATCATTAGACTAAGAGGATAAATATAAGAGGTTGACTCAACTGACCAACAACTTAGTATATGACAACATCACAAATATTGATATGCATCTGGGCTGATTAGGTCTCCAGAGGGGAATGATCTAAGGTCCCCCTTGGGATGGAAAAGGACTTCAAGTTGACTGAAAGCTAAGACCATTCTTGTCAAAAGTACTTTGCTGTTTAGGTAATTCTCAGCTAGGAAAATAAAGATATTAAAACAATTTAGGAAATTTCTTAAACCAATTTATTTGAAATAATGCCACTTATCTGACAACATCCTCTTATGAGGTGAAACAACTTCTTAACTCATCAATTTTCATTTGAAGAGCTTTCACCAGTCTTAGATTTTTACTTTGAGTGATAGAAGGTTTTGAATGGCAGAATAACCTGAACTGATTTTTAAAAGATAACACTGGCTGGAGTGCCTGGGTGGCTCAGTTGGTTAAACATCTGACTCTTGATTACAGTTCAGGTCATGATCTCAGGGCTATGGGATCGAACATGTGCCATGCTCTGTGCTGGTTAAGATTCTCTCTTCCTGCCAGAGACCTTTCCCCCATCCCAATCACCACCTCCACCTACCCACCCCCACCAAAAAAAAAAAAAGAGAGAGAGAGAGAGAGAAAGAAAGATCCCTGGTCCCTTATGCCATATGTGGACACAGGAAAAAATTCCAGATATGAACCAGGAAGAAAGTTCTCATCTGACCCTGATTGTGGGTATCTAAACTCCAGAATTGTGAAAAATTAACAATTACCTAATCTCCCAGCAATATCTTCAGTTGATTGAATTTAGCTAGAATCAGTTAGGATAAAGCCATAAGAATCTTTCATGGTGAGAGATGTCCTATCTCTCTGATATAGAATAGAGCGAATGAAAGGCTATTAAATGGAAAACTGCCTATTGTTCCTGTACACCTGCTCTAAGCCCTAATTCCCTGCATCATTTGACCTAAGCTGTACAACAGAAAGAACTACACTCTTCTTGCTTTCAAATGGAAATAAATTTGGCTAAACTAAGATGAGGCTTTTGCATTGTAGAAAGGAGTTATGAAAATATTACCTTATCATAGAAGGCTTTAAAAGAGGCTTACAGGTGTGTTTAATGCATGCACTGATTTTTAAAACTGTTTGTGGCTCATCCACCTGTCCCCTGGTTAATACAATGAAATGAGCAAAATTAATCTTATAAGGCCCTTTCCACTTCAGGCCTGTGCTTCTGTGTTCACCCTCCAGCCTCATGTTTTCTAGAGGAAAGGGAAGAAAAGTACTCTTTTCCCTTTATAGACGTATCATAAACCCACTGGCAGGAGTACGAAGATACAAAATGGTGGGAAAGTCTCCCTGTGAGTATGAATGAATATCCTCCTTCTTTCACACGAAAGGGAGAAATGCCTCAGTATCATCTCTTTCTCACTGAATAAAGCTTTCAAAAGTGTACGCTGAATCGAAGCAGCCAGTATTATTCTATGACTTTCATCACTGAGGAACGTGCCCTAGTAACCCCCAGAGAGGCACATAAAGAATAAACACAACCTTGAGTCAAGGGCATTCTGACAGTACCACTTTTAAGAGCTTGAGGCCTGAAATCAAGCTATGTGAGTTTGAATTTATGTTCTAGCACTTTTCTGCAAGTTACTTAAAGTACCCAAGCTTCAAGTTTCTTATCCTTTTCCCCATCTCTTTAGCTTTATTTCTAATTGAGAATTTTCAAAAAGCCATTCTGCTTTAACAGGAAATCTTCTCTAACAGGAAATCCTCTGAATGCTTTTCTCCAAACAATACTCACTCATTAGGGTAGGATGACTGTTGAGTACAATGGCTGCATTTAATTCAGCATTTAATTTCTGGCATGAAATAATAGTAAAAGCAAACAAGCTTGCTGTGTTTGAGATCATCTCCACTAACTTGCTGCTGCCCTCTCACTTCCAGTCCAGCAGCCACCAACTTGGCCACTATCATCATCACCATCATTTCATTCTTACTGCACTCTCCTTCCTAGCAACCTGTAGCAGCAGAAGCCCTGGAGCCATCAACTGGTGAGAACCCCATGAGCATCTTGCTGTCTCAGTTGGTAGAGCATGTGACTCCTGATCTTAGAGAAAGCCCCGCCTTAGCATAAAGCTTACAGATCAATCACAGTAGTTGATTATAAAAGGATATAACTGAGGGACAGTTAAGTGAAAGAGTTACAGAATGTGAGGTATGGAGAAAAGGCATGCAGCTTCCTTGCCCTCTCTAGGCCACTGTTCTCTCCGCATCTCTACCTGTTTACCAACCTGGCAACTCTGGTTCCTTATCTTAAAATTGGAATAATGACAGGGAAGGGAGTATAGGGTTGATTTGAGGATCAATCAGATTACTAAACAAGATAATTAACATACCACATTCTCCTGCTCTTACTGTTACTATCACTTTTATGCCAGTATGTGAGAGAGAGAGGAAGAGAGAGAGAGAGAGAGAGAGAGAGAGTGTGTGTGTGTGTGTGTGTGTATGCTGACCAAGATGCCCTTAACATTGTCCTTGACTAGACTTTATACAAGATCCTTCCTTACTTTAGGCCCTTATCCCCTTTTTCTTAGAGCAGTTAACTTAGAAGCCTTCTATGTTCCTTCTTTGTCCCTTTGAGATGTAAATTTTCTGAAGTCTCTAGCCAGTTTTACAATCCAGTATTGTCTTTTTCAATGACCTAAGAGCCATCCCTTTGAAATGAAACCATCAAGGCAGATAGTGCTCCCAGTATCTGTGGTAGGCAAGAGCCCAGCTTTTGTGGGCTCCTTGTTTCAAGTTGGAAAACTGCCTCCTGTCATGAAGATAAGATTCAATTTATTTTTTCTTTGGAAAGGCCATCTAGAGAACACAAAGGACTTAAGATTCCCCCACGCCCTTTTAAAAACTCTCCTGTCTTTTGTTTTGGCAAAGTTAAGCTCAGAGAGCTGTTTGTGCTTATTGCGATTGCCTTGAGAGAAGACTCCCTTGGCTGTTTAACTTTGTCTGATCACTGGTTTGACAGTGCTATGAGTTGAACAAGAATTTTTATACATGTACTTTTCTAAATCTTATAATCTATAGGCTTAGCACCTCAAATAACAAAACTCTATTTGCATATAGACAATTTTGCACTAATGCATAGCTACAGATATTGAAGAGTAATACAGTCAGCTTTTTTCCTGTTTCACATCAGATCATAGTCTGAAACTTGCACCTCGTGTATCTTTCACGCTCTAAATACTTTAGTAATTTTTATCTGAGCAAATGAGCCAACTTGGGAAACACTGATTTAAAAGTAAATGTTTTTCAAGTTTCTTTTCCCTAAATGAATCCATACACCTTTATCGCCACTCTAACATGTGTTCAAATTTCATTCTTTATACTCTGCTCAGAGGATTTTGTACCTACTTGAAGAACTATCCTTTTTTTATATATTTAGCTTTCATATGATTTCTCTGTTTTCAAAGGTAATTGTTTTGATTTAAAAGGTTATCTACCAAACTGCTGCATACCTCTAATTTGCCAGCTATGGAGAATTAGTATGTATGAGAGTTTTTTTGTTTGTTTGTTTTTTAAGATTTATTTATTTATTTGACAGACAGAAATCACAAGGAGGCAGAGAGGAAGGCAGAGAGAGAGGAGAAAGCAGGCTCCCTGCAGAGGCTTTAACCCACTGAGCCACCAAGGTACCATGAGAGTTATTTTTTTTAATAGATACATTTATAATCATAAATCAGCTTAAATATGATTCAAAGTTGAAAGCAAACTTTCATCATATATCATGAATATAAGTAACTTCCTTAAAGAATACTACCCTACTAAACAGCTATAATTCAATTTGATAACTAAAGTATAGAAGAATATTTTGTTTTATAGAGAAATTTGATAGGAAAAAAAAAGGCTTAACCTATAACCTTAACTGTTTTATCTTCACTTTTAAAACTAGATAGACGGGGGCTCAGTGGGTTGAACCTCTGCCTTCAGCTCAGATCATGATCCCAGGGTCCTGGGATCACGTCCGGCATCGGGCTCTCTCCTCAGCAGGGAGCCCGCTTCCTCCTCTCTCTCTCTGCCTGCCTCTCTGCCTACTTGTGATCTCTGTCTGTCAAATAAATAAATAAAAGCTTAAAACAAACAAACAAACAAACAAACAAAAACCTAGATAGACCTCTAAAGCCAATTTTCCGAAATATTGGGGAGAATATTTTACAGCCCTTCTAGATAAAACCTGTGTCTGTATTTTGTTTTAACTTTAATTTTTCAAGAGTCTATCTTAAATGCTACCAGGATCCCTGTATTACTTCCCCATGTCTTTATATCACCTAAACCAGGGAGGATCAGATGGCATTGTTTTTAACACTTAACAAAATTACTTCTGAGCCCTCTCTTCTCTTTCCTATTACAGTCTATTTTAACAAAGAAAAAGAAAATACAGGAAATGGGAGGGTAGCTATTGTCTCATTATAAGATTAATGTTAATATACACAGAAATACTCTTTTCATGATAAGGATCAAAATTGCTTCATCATATTCAAGACAACATGATAATAAACACCATTTAATTTTTTCTTGTAATTTCAGAGCACATGTAATTTTAAATATTCTATGGAGTATAATAGTAATGGTATTATCTTAGTTCAGAAGCATTTCAAAAATGGGTTATCATTTTTTCTCCATCTTTCTGTTAGTATAAGAAACATTCCAATGATATCTAGAGAATTTTTGGAGTATGTTTTTGAAACTATGCTTTTCCTTTCCTTTCCCATAAATTATATTTCACAGTTTTTTTTTTAATATTAAGAGTATCTAGCATTTTCTCCAAGAACATTTTTGCTTTGCATTGTGAAAAGCTTATGGATGTTTACCTAAAAATGTATTTAATAAGAATTAAAAATTACCTATATAATTAACATTATCATTTACAAAACAATAAAAATGATAAAAGAAAAAAGAAAATTTATACCATATTTAAATAAAGTTAACCATTGAGTACTTTCTAGCACCCATAAAGTTATATGATATCACTGGAAGAAAATGGGTTCTGTATTTTATATAGAACTATGGGCAAATTACTATTCAGTGACTATTCTAGAAATTAACCTAGCTAATACTAGGTTTGCTGGTTCAGAAATACTTCTTGGAAATACAATATTTTAAATAGCAAGTGCCTGTTATTTGAGAACTTTGTAGCTACAAATTGATAGTTATCATTTAGCAAAAACAAAACAAAAAGCACACAACAAATGAAAAATAGCTGTATTTTTGTGAAAAATCCTTGCTATTGAAGATTAGTCAGAAAAACCAGGAAATGTAAAGCCTCAGAAGGAATTCCAACTCTAAGTCATACAAGTTTTAAAATCTTTTTATTACTAAGCTTGCAGTGCTTATATATTTCCATAAAATGCCTTAATCCTTAATGACCAAATGAGAAGTCTGGAGACAAAACAGGACAGAATTCATATAGAAGGTTGGTTGTTGGTTATAAACAAGAATATGTAAGAGATGGAGAAATAAACAGAGAAGGAGAAAGCTGACACAGAAGCAGAGATAGGATAAATGCTAGTGAGGGACTGTGGTCTACAGGAAGAAATTATGCATGTGAACTCTTGAGATGCTTTTATTCTGAAAATATTTTTAGACATGATCTGCATAGTTCTGAAAGTAATTGAACAATTCATTAAATGCCAATTTTGGAAGTGTTTAGTATTTTACCCTAATCCATTGTCCTAAAATTAAGGAATTATGCATATCTTATTAAAAATAAGGAATTCACTGGGGTACTATAAATTATTATTCGACATAGGTTTCAATTTCAAAATTAATACAAAATTCATTTGAAAAAAGAACTAAATTTAAGTGGACTAATAATTTTAATTTTTTTTTTAAAGGTTTATTTTAGAGACAGAGAGAGAGAGCACCAGTGGGACAGTAGAGGGAGAAGGAGAGAGAATCTCGGCAGATTCCCACTGAGTGTGGAGCTTGATGTGGGGTCAGTCTCATGACCCTGTGATCATAACCTGAGCCAAAACCAAAAGTCAGACCCTTAGCTGACTGCATTACCTAAGAACTCTATTTAATTTTTTAAATATAATAGTATGTAACATTTCTCTTTTCATATTAAAATATATTTTCCAAGACTCTAAATAACCTTTATCATTGAATTTTAGAGCCAGATATAACTGCCATTATCACCTAGTTTAGTAAGTGATTTTGTATAAACATGATGTTAGAAATATCACTCAAGTTAATACAATGTAGTAATAGCAGATGCAGAACTAAAATCAAGATCTCTCTTTAGCCTTTAAAGGTTGGTGGTTCTTTAATGTACCATAACATCTGGAAGTCCTGGAGATATTTTTCATCCCTGCAGGCAAATTAGGGTCAAGAAAACCAAAACTAAAAGAGCATTTTAATTTCACTATATAGCACATCCCAGCCTCTTTTCGTTTGAAATTAGTGACATAGTTTGCTAACTGGTTCCTTTGTTTCTACTCATGCTCCAATACCCCACTCTACTAGAAAAAGCGATTTTTTTCAAAACTATAAATCAGTTCACATCTGTTACTTGCTTGAAATTCTTTAGTGTTCCCATTACATTTGGAATAAAACTCAAACTTTTCATATGGCCTACAAGGTGAGGTGTAATCTTGTCCTACCTGACTCTTTGACCTCATCTACCACAAGTGCAGCAGAGGAAGACCTTCCTACAACTCCTAGTGTCTTCTGAGGATCTTTGGTATATTAGTCACTCAATATTTACAGTGATTCTAGGAGACAGGTGTACTATTAGTCCACTCTGATAGGTTAAATAACTGTTTACAGGGACTAAATAAATTGCTTAGTGTTATGAAATAATGGAGCAAGATTTAGTTGAGATCTTCTGACTGTGGGTTTTGTACTCAACATCATGCTTGGTTTAGCATGGTTCTTGGTTCTTTCCTTCTACTTCTGAAGCCAAGACTTGCTGTTCTTTGGTTTCTTCAGTATTCAAGATTACTCTCTTTTCTGAGCATTTTGAATGCCTTTCCTTCTTTCTAGAATGCTTTGTCTGGGTCGTTGCATGGCTTGGTTTCATATACTTTTCAAGTGTAAGTTCAAATATTATTAATTATTGTTATTATTATTACTACTACTATAATGGGCTTTATTTTCCATCTAAATAGTCTATTTCTTTCCCCACCCCATGTAGAATTGCCAACCTAGCTCTTGATCATTCATTAATTTTTAACGTATTTTTTTCTTAGCACTTAACTGTTCCTGAAATTATATTATTTGTTTCCCATTTACACATATAATGTCTATAGCTTTTACTATAATGTATTCTAAGGATGGTAACTTTTTTTTTTCTATTCAATGTTCCAATTCCTCTGTCTAAACTGTTAGAATAGATATCAAATAAATATTTCTTAAAGTAAATATTTTATATTCAGAAATCTTCTAGAAAAATATTTTATATGCTTTAAAAACTGAAAAAATAATGTTAGATTATTATTTTGGGATCCTATACATGTTTTATTATAATTATATCTTCCCCTACATTCAGATTCAGCTAATGTATTGAATTACCATAAAATTTAATTTATTATCTTGATTTTAATAATTAGTTCTATGTTCCTTCAGAGTACGTTTTATTCCTGTTTTATTCATAGATGCTCTACAAAAATATCAGCGTGGAGATAAAAGTTGCCCCTGTTACTAATAAAAGCATTTTTGCCTAAGTTTGATACTTTTTAAAAAGGAATTGTATATATATTCATAAAGAATTTGCACAGATATAAAAACTGTTAAAATGTTATAATTACATTTGACTACAGGTAGGATGATGACTATGTAAAGAAAGAAAAACATAAAACCAATAAGTAGTGTTTTTGTTTTGTTACTCTGTCTTAAATCTAGAAACCCAATAAATCTAATGAAACTTTCCCTCAACCTCATAACACATTATTCTAGAGCCATGGGACTACAGAAGAAAAATTGTAGAAGGAGGTATCTCTTTTGGAAAATATCATCTGTGAGTTGAAATTGTATTTCAGAACCATGGCTTAAAGATGTTATTGTTTCAGTATATTTATGGATTCAGTATCTGTAATACAACACAGTAAGGATGAGTATCAAGTAGGCTTAAATTGAGACTCTAAAACAAAAGAGTAAATACAATTTTATTGATATCCCTGTAAGTTTGTGAAATGGAAATCAAGATTGGAAAATGACAATGCACTATGGGTATTCCATTTTCAAAAGAAATGAACTTAAGAAGGGAGGCAGAAGAAAGAAATACATATACCTTCATGGAAATATATAAATGTGAAGGTAGAAACTTGCTGATAACCAAAGGAGAATAAGACTGAAATTATATGAATAAGGGAATGTGATGTGAGCTTTTATAGAGGTGGAAAAAAAAATAGTTTTTGGGAGAAGACAAAATTTTCATGGAATTTCTTCAAATAGCCAGCTCTACTGAGAATGTTTTTACTTAAATATAGTGTCTGAGAATGTCTTGAATTATTTTGCCCATAAATTATTCTCTCAGAAATCAGAATAACAAAGTAAGGCAACTTGTCAATTTTAATTCCAACTTAGCAAAATAAATAAATAAATAAATAAATAACTATATCTATATCTCTCTGTCTATAGGTATATATATATATATATATATATATATATATATATATTCTGTACAATGGTAGTTATGGTTCCATAGGAGAGTGCAATATTTTTGTCTTTTAGTTCTCAACAATTACAAAAGAAAAAACAGACATAGTAAGATAAATATCCTGAATAGCACTATGCAAAAGTTCAAAATAAAAAAGTGTTGAATTAAAAAATTTCTGAGAAAAATATAGACAGATGCTAAACATTGCCCCAAGTGGGCACACTATTCAAATGCAATGCTTATAGAAAAATATCTGAGAAAATAATTTCAGAAGTCAGTGTATAGTTTATTCCTTCCATGAAGTTTATTGTATCATTGGCTAATGGAAGGAAATTCTAGTATTTATTGCTGAAAAAACACTCTAAAAGTTAATGTTTAAATCTATGATGAATTAATTTCGTTTGCGACTTAAGAAAAGGACAGCTCAATGGGCATCAGCTGGATCTGGGCACAGGCTGGGAACTAGAACAACCTTTACTTTTACTAGATGGTATCTCTCATAGTTCATGTGTTTGTCAGCTGGTTGCTCAGTTGCAGCTATTGCTGGGACACTAACATATGGATTTCCCGTATGATTGTTTGGTTTTTGAATAGTATGGTGGCCATAATTCAAAGATGGCCACGCAAAGAGTAAAGAGAGTATCAGTGAAATCTACATGACCTAGCAGCTTTTATGACCTAGCAGACATCATGTATCATCATTTCCACCTCATACTACTGGTTTAATTTGAGTTGTTTAGGCCAGCTCATATTTAAAGGAGGATGGTTAGATTCCTTCTTTCCATGAAATCTGATCAAAGAATATGCAGATGTGTTTTAAATCTAACATAGATGTTTTGAATTTTTTAAGACCATGAAATCTGTTTAACCTAGCATTGTCTGATTTTCTTGCTCATAGTTTTCTGAGATGACACTAATTAACATCTTGAAGATACTATTCTAAAAAAAAAAAAATCCTCTTGAGGGAGCTCTTCCTTCAAGTACATAGTATGACTGAGTTTATTTGAGCAGCAGGAGCTTAATGAATGGGATTAGAGTGAATTGCAATGCATTTCTAAGAAAAATTTAGTCATACAAAAGTCTAAAACTATGCTCGCATTTTGCCCGTTCTGTAAAGAAATAAAAAATGTTACCTTTATTTTCTAATCTTCTTCTTCAATTTAGTGCTCATGCATCTTTTTGCTATTAGTAAATCTTTAATAGATTTGAGCAAAATAGACAGATACACACACCACTAGCAATGCGATCTTTAAATAGAGAATAAGATCTATTGAGTAAAACTTACAGCAGAGAAACTTAAATCATTCACAGGTCTTCCAATTTCTCATTATTTTATAAATAGGTATGTTTAGGCCAGATACACTGGCTTGGATACACTAACACAGAGAACAACAGAAGAGAGACCCCACCTTGGTAATATTTCATACCTTTATATGAAAAGGGAGAAAAGGCATCGAGAACCTAGACTTGACTATATCATGAGTTACTACTTTAAAATATGATAGGTAGCCTAGAATAAAATTAACAAGTGAAAATACATACATTTCTGTAGCAATAGCAGGTAGCAATATGTGTTATGAAAAAAAAACTAAAATAAAGCAGGGGTGAGGATGATGCATTGACTAGGGATGACCTCTTCAAGGACCTGACACTTGACCATAGATCTAAATGAACTGAAAGTCCTTAGTCACTAAATGTTCATTTTGTAGATTCACCTTAAGGAATTATTTGCCTACTGAGGGAATCTCCTCTCTAACCTAAGACTGGATCTTCACAGAAGGAATACAAAGTAAAATGCTAAATATTTTGGAAAGTATTAAGTTTTATATAGTAAGTGCAATTACAGTTGTTTGAAACAGAGGGTTTGCTAATTATCTTTAATTGCTAACACGAGTTAAGTGGTAAGCATTGAGGAGGCAGCCGTCATGCACCTAAACCAACATACTTAATTTTAACTTGTTTGGGTGTTGAACCTAAAGTATAAACTCCATTAAGACTGAGAATGGTTCTATTATTCACTCATTATATAGTAAGTCCCTAAAACATATTTACTGTGGCTAGAATCACTGGCTACTTAGAGGTGGTCTAAATAAACACCACTTTCCTGTTCATTTAACCAATCTAAATAATGTTGCTTATCATCAGTTTTGTGTTCTGATTTCTTGTGCAAATATAGAGTTTTTTTAAAGATTTTATCCTTATTTACTTTAGACAGAATGTGTGAATGAGGGGAGGAGCAGAGGGAGAGGAAAGGCAGAGAATCCCAACCAGACTCCCTGCTAAGTGTAAAGCCCCACATGGGGCTTGATCTCACAACCCATGAAATTATGACCTGAGCCAAAATCAAGTCAGTCACTGAACTGAATGAGCTACCCAGACACCCCTGCATCTTTTTTATATATGTGTATGTCTTCTTTCTCTCTCCCTCTACTGTCCTTCTATATAAATACACATATACACATAATGTCATACAATTACTATACACACACACATATATATGTGTGTATATATATATACACACACACACATATATCTCTGTTCTATAATGTACATTGATATATGTCACATATATGCACATATATATTAAGTTCCACCTATTAGAATAAACACAAACTATGATTTAATACCTGTGTTGTAGAATCATTAATACTGAGATCTGTCTTATCACCCAAAGAATCTTCTTTGAATTTGCCCATTTCAATCTTGGATTTTTTTTTTTTTTTTTCCTGCAGACACTGAACATTTGTTACCGGTATGATAGGAGTTCCATTGAAGCTAAAAATTGACTCTAATAACCTAGATATATAAGTGAATGTAAGTAGATTAAGCAGGATCTTTAACTTCTCTCTTTATTGACAATCAAAGACAAGTCCTTACTAGAAAAATGTCCTTGAAAATGCTTGGTCTCTGGACTCTGATAGACCTGAATTTGAAATGTGACCCACCATTTTCTTGCTATGGAACTTTAACAAATCTTGGATCCTTAGTTTCCTCATCCTATAAATGGAGATATTTATTGGACCACATTTCAAGGATAGTGTAGGGTCAGATAGAACAAATTACATGGTATATAGTAGGCACACTACATTTAGGTATTTATACAAGAGATATAGAACCATCAAAATATTTATATGACATTTATTTTGGAATTTAATTTTTTTTTTTACCTTTTCCCTTTGTGAAATCCTAGGTCATTCTCTTCTCTTGACTTGACTTTTCCTCTTCTGCAGAAGAACAATATAAGGATTATGTTGAATTGCCAGAGCTTGGAAAAGATAGTCTGTATACGCAAATATGTTAAGTGAGAATTTTTCTGTTGTTAAAAGCTTGGTCAGAGATCCCAGTGGATTCCTGTGGAAAGGTAAGATGAGTGCTACACCCCCTAAGTCATACTTGATAAAATATTTTGAAACTGGTTTATGACCTTTAGTTTCTTATCCAACTCAGAACATAAGTAGTTTCGAAATTTGTGGAGATTATAGAGCATGGATTTATTTCAGAGGAATTACCTGCCTACTGTGCTTTGGGAGATAAATCTATATCACTTTAAGCTACATGAAGGAAAGTTCAAGAAAACTATTTGTGGACTTTGGCATGAATGCATTGGAGATGGAATAGTTCAGGGAACAATATCTGACTCAATTTTGAAATCTCTAGCTTGACATCTGTTTTGGGACAGAAGATCAAGAAAGAATGCTTAAGGATCCAGGGGCCAGACAGACCATGTGAATTAAGATCAGCCATGGGCTATTTTGAAAAGAACTCCACACAAGAGATCCTTGTTCTTAGAGGCAGGCTGATAGCAGCAGAACAATGTTGGCATGTATATTTAGATAAGAAGCCAAGGTATAGGTTGTAAGCATCAAAGTGGCATTTTCTACAAGAAATGGCAGTTCAGCAGTCCCAGATTACCACAGGTGGTATATAGAAAAAGGGATCATGTGCCTTGATACCTACCTACAGGCTTCCCAAGGGAAAGGAAGACCTTGTTAGGGAAGAAGGATATTTGAAACTGAGAGTGTAGGTTTTTTGTTTTTTTGTTTTTTGTTTTGTTTTTGTTATTGTTTTTCTTTTGTTTGTTTGTTTCATTTTATATTTTACTTATGGCTGGGTGTTTTAATGCCTAAAAATCATGTATTTCCTGAGAGTAAATGAAAATGTAAAAATTGATGAGGATGTTGTCGATGGATATGGGTAAAGATATTTCTTTTTTGCACTGTAATATATACAATTCTTTTAACAGATGCAATTATTTTAACAAATATTTCCATGAACTTAACATGGATCTTAACTCCTTTTAACATTGGAATTGAGCAAATGGATTCAGTTAAGCTTGGTGGATTTTTATTTTTTTTATTTTTTTATTTTTTTGAGCAGGGGATTGATTTGAGAACTCATCAGATGAGCTAGGAAGCCATGAGGATGATGTTGGGAAAGTATCATAGAGCAGAAATTATCATTTGTGGTAGACACCGAGATGTACCACTCAGATTTCTCTTTAAGGAAGGACTTGTTGCCCAGTGATATGAGGTATATTCAGTGGACACCTCCTTTGGAGATTGCCTCAACTAAAGAACCATTTTGTCTAATGTTACATCCTTCCCAGAAAAGTCCATAACTTGTGTCTGAGCTAGGCACAGCCACTTCTACCTACTATAAAATGGTCTGCTTGGCAATAATTGTTCTAGAGTGTTCTGCTAGGTTGACCACAGTTTTTTCAATTTTTTAAATGTAAAAGAAAAAAAAGGATACACAAAATAACATAGACATAATGCTGAGCAAAAAAAGTCAGACAAAATAGTACTCTTTCTAAGTTCACATTTATAAAATATTCCAAAAGAGGCAACACTAACCAAATGAGTGATAAAAGTCAAAATTATTGTCACCTTAGAGTAAGGAAAAGTTGAGGGTTCAAGAGATGAAGGGGAATGAAGAATCCTCCTGGGAAGAGTATACATCTTGATCTTGATGATAAATACATGGGTGTATCATGTAAGATTGGTATATTTTATTTATGTCTCAAAAGTATTAAAAACAAAAAGGTACAAACAACAACAACCACCTTAGAAGGAAACCAGTGGATGGCAGACACAATGAAATATTGAAAGATACTGGGAATTTGTACTTTATTAGGCCATACTTAAAATTGATTCTGCATTCTAGTCTCAGACCTAATTCTTAATGTCTTCCATTCCCAGGCAAGCCATTTATAAGGTTTTTTGAGTTTTGATTTTTTTTTTTAAGCTAGTGTTATACTTATGATAAAACCATCATTCTGGCCCCAAAGCTATCATTTATAAACACTTTTAAGTATAAATATTTTTAATATTTCTCCTAATGATTACATCTAGCTATATAAATCAGTTACAATTTTGTCTTTTAGAAAACACTGTATTTTCCCTTATAAAAATACTTATTTATCTGCTTAATGATTGACTATTAATTATAAGTATTAGATTTTCATGTAAAAATTGTAATTTTATGCTCAAAGCAGGGATCTTTCTCACATAATGACTTTTGTTATGTAAAGATTAAGATTTAAGATGTTCATGTGCATAGCTAAATTATAACTGGGAATGAAGTCACTGATGAAATTTCTGGCACACATGATTAGAAACAGAAACAAATTCAGTAGTTATAAAACAATATGTCACTCTCGAACTTCTGCCTCACATATTGATTTTTTTTTTTTTGAGCTATGTAATATAATTTTATGACTCTCTTAAAACTCTAAACTAAGATTTAAACCAATGTGGAAATAAATTTGGGGGTATTAATTCTGGAATTAAAAAAAATACTAATATAATCACCTGAATTAGAGGCAAGGAATGGAAAAGTGAGTAATTTTAAATAATAGGAAATGTTAATTGTGAAATTTTGCTCTTTTGTTTTTGGTACATTTACAATTTGAGAATGAGTGTCTAATCATTCCATTTTTCAAATACATTGACTATCAAAGAAAATTAATGCAATTTTGAGTTTTATTGGGTTTAAAGGAATTTAACTAGGTAAGGTACCACTTTGGATCTACCAAAGACAGCCATTAGGTATTTAAATCTTATTAAAATGTGAGTTGCTGTATGGGTATCTGTCAATAATTGAGCAACTCTTTATCTATTGTGGAATACTAAGAAACTTTTTTAATCACCTTGCTATTTTAGTACCTATGTAACAATGTTATTCTAACTGCTTTTTTAATTTTCATTTTCTTGATTTGCATCTACTAAACTTTCTGATTAAAATTCATAGTTTTTCATTAAAAAGGTTTAAGCAATGATGCAGGAAAGGTACATGGGGAATTTTTTACCCAATTTTTGTCACCTAAGAATTTTGTCCCCTACTGAGTCTTGAGTAGTTCTTTCTTAGCAATATATTTCTATAGTGCAAAATGCATTCAATGTAAAGAGAACATCAGATGTTTTAAAATTTATTACTCTCCTAAATTGGTACTGTGATCACTTTAAGAATAACACTAGAAATTACATACATAAATATTGTGAAGAGGGGTCAGTTGTAGGCTTAAAGACAATTTTTTTTTTTTTTTATAGATCCTACATCTGCATTGAACACCAAAAATTGTATGCATTTCACATCCACTGATTTTTCATCTATGTTTTATCTGTACACTATTTTGAGCTACATATTTTTATTTCATACATATATTCCCACATGCTGATTTTTTTAAACACACACATATATATATACATTTGTATGTGTGTGTGTATATATACATACATATATACACACACACACACTTTTAAAAAAAATTAACAGTGTGATATTATTTTCAGGTTTACAACATAGCAATTCAACACTTACATACATGCTGACTTGATACAGTTATCCACAAATACACATAGATTTTTAATAGATATATGGAAGTTTATTTCTAATTTATATGTTAGTAAAGATAATGACAATGACCTTGAAAATGAGATAATAAAAGTAAAGTCATAATTTTTAAAATTCTAATATTTATTACATATCTAAATTTAGAGTACTAAATTTACTATTGAGGGAGCACCTTCTATATGCAAATTGTTGTGCTTATGTCTAGGTATGTTTAAAAAAATAGCAGCTTTGTCTACAAAGAAGTAAAAATCACAAGGAACATATACAGCTGAAGAAAAGATTTGTAATTTCCCTTTTGTGTACATTTTGAATTCATTTTAACCCACTGTTCCGCTTTTGTAGCTTCAAATTTGGAATGCTAGTAATAGTTTTTATACTATGTAGTCCAGTCCTCTAGCAGGATTTGATGAAAACTGAATCTAGGTGTTCTAACAAGATTCTCTAGTGATAATTTGAAATTGGAGTTATGAGGTTTTATATTTGTTTTTCCCAGTAACTTAACAGAACAAATATAAATTTAGGACCCATGATATAGCCATACTGTTGATATAGTGAATATTAAGAAGCAGAGAAATATGATCTGAGAAATCAGAGAAATCTTCAATGAACTTTCACACTAGAAGGAAAGAAGTTTTATCATATAATCACAAAATTATTCATTATTAACCTTGAGAGTTCTTATTAAAAATAGAAAAAGAGAGAAGTATGTTGGACATGCTAATGTGCCAGTTGGAGTATACTATGGACTCTCAATTTGTTCATCTGTGAAATGGATGGGTTGGATCACATGACTTCTTTATAGCTCCTGCTTAAATATTCTTCACAGCATTTTGTAACCCAATACTTAGGTTGTGTGATAAAATGCAGTTTTATTACATATGCACAAAAAATAACTTGGATAGTATTATACTTTTTGGCCTGCTTTTATTTCAATACAAATTGATCTATTTTGACTTAAGTAATATGTACTGTTTGAAAATCTAGGTATAGTAGAGGATAAGAAGCTGATAAAGATCATGATTTACTGAAGTGAAGGTAAGTTTTTTGGAGGTTTTGTGAAATAAAAAATAGTTCCTCAGCAATATTTGGAATATCTAATAAACAAGAAAAGGAAAACATTTTAAAAACTTCAACCCATTCTTTCCTTATTTACTGAATTAGAATCCTACACTGAACCTAAATTGAAGTGCACTCCGAAACCTGAAATTAGGTTTTGCTCCTGCTTTCTCAATAGAATCACAGTCCCTTGGGAACATTTTCCTCTCACTGAGCTACATCTCAATCAGCAGACAATTCGCCATGGAGACTCAGTTTGAATTCTTGCTTCATCGAGTCACACTCAATTGAACATAGAGGCCTGTGATCATTAAAGGCTGCAGCTTTCTCCTGACAGCTTCATGGAAGCGATCCAGAGCTACTCAGTATCCGAATTTCATATTCCCTTGAAATTGGAGCTGCACACCGTGCCGTGCTGTGACCTTTTCCTTTAGGTTCTTCTTTTTTTTTCCCCCTCTGCAGTTTGAAAGGTATAGGCACATCAAAAAAATTTCACTAAGGACAATCTCATAATAAAAAGTGATAAGAAAGGTCATAGCATACAGTAGAGATTAATTTAGTCAAGGTAGGCAGCTACTCTATATATGATAAAATGTTTGGGATTAAGTGATTGTGGGTACTGTTTTTATTTGTAGTTATTTAAGTGGAAACATTTGGATTTTAGGACTGTTTTTATTCAGGAAAATGCAAGATCCAGTTTTCAGCTGGGTTATTTTTTTTTTTTTTAAGATTTTATTTATTTATTTGACAGGCAGAGATTACAGTAGGCAGAAAGGCAGGGAGAGAGAGGAGGGGAAGCAGGCTCCCTTCCGAGCAGAGAGCCGGATGTGGGGCTCGATCCCAGGTCCCTGAGATCATGACCCAAGCCGAAGGCAGAGGCTTTAACCCACTGAGCCACCCAGGCGCCCCTATTGTTGTTTTTTTTAATTGACAGTCCAGAGAATCAATGCAATCTATAAGTATTTAACTCTTTTTTTTTTTTTTTTAAAGATCTTATTTATTTATTTGTTTGACAGACAGAGATCATAAGTAGGCAGAGAGGCAGGCAGAGAGAGAGAGAGGAGGAAGCAGGCTCCCTGCAAAGCAGAGAGCCCAATGTGGGGCTCGATCCCAGGACCCTGAGATCATGACCTGAGCCGAAGGCAGAGACTTTAACCCACTGAGCCACCCAGGCGCACCTTTAACTCTTCTTAATTGATTTCAAGCTGTACTCAACCTACTTCAAATTACATTACTTCCTATCCATTCTTTTATGGATAATATCTTGACTATATTTTAAATTAAGTTAGATATTTTTCTATTTTTAAGTTATGACCTAGTGACCCAATTAGCTATTAGTGGTACATCTTTAATTAAGTCTTTTGTAAGCAAAGGCAACAACTTACTAAAAAATTTACTAAAAACCTAAAACTTACACAGAAGTTTCTTCTTATACAGATTTGTGCCCTAAACACTGCACAGCATATGTGTTTGTAGTAGTCCTTTTGGGTACCGCTCAGGAATAAAGCTGTGGAAAAGATGGAGATGGTATGTGTGTCCCGGGAAGGATATTTAAGAAAAATTAGAATTGTAAAGACCTAATCTTCCCTAACTTAGTTAAGAATATCCCATTTATATTATCATTTCCTTTTCTGGATGGAAGAATGTGGGGACATGTATTTGTAAATGAGTTTCCTGGGCTCATGGAAAAGGAAAGCAAAGAAAGGAAGGAAAGAGGCTGTTAGACCCAAACACCTGCATCCCCAAACAGGGATACTCACTGTGGGCAAAATCAATAAAAGAAGTGGTGGGTTAGGATTTGGTTTGAGCTTTTCCAGAGAATCACTTTTGAGGCAGGTTTCTCTATTGTAAAATGAGATTGGCAATAATAACTGCCTCTCAGAAGATCTAATATTGGAAACGCTCTGTAAATTACAACAGACTTCTTCCTCCCCAAGTCAGTGTGATGTAAAACTCATAGGTTCTGTGCAAAAAACTAAAGGATTAGATTAAAGATATATTCCTTGCTCTTTTCACCCAAATCGTTAATGAGGTCATTCATATGTATCTCCTAACACTGCATGAAAGCCAATTCCACATGAACACTACAGGATATGGTAAATACTAAGCACATTGTCCACAGGGTAGTTGAGGAAACTCTAGCAAAACATGAACTATATGTTGAAAAAAAATTATTTCTTGAAAATACGTTCTCAAAATTCAACTTTCACTTACCATAACACAAAGGAAACATTTAATAAATAAGAACTTTGGGCATGATGGGTCTAATTCAGATAACAAGGATTTTTGAAGAGATAAAATTTGGGGTGGAGGGAGCAGTTGTAATGATGCTATTTGAGTCAGGTCCCTTAGAGAAACAAAGTACTTCAGCAAATTTTATAGACTAGTATAGGAATTGTGCGAAAATAAGTAGGTCTCATAACTGACCTAAATCCATAAATTGAGTCGTAAATAAAATTTAGGTCTATTTTTATGATTTTACTAAGACCAGACTCTAAGGTAACTATAATAGGACTCTGTTTCCTAGTTCATCTACTGGCTGCATTGGAGTCATCTGGGGCAGATCAATGATATAGATTTCTGTTCCCTACCCTGAATCCACTCCACCAGAATCTCTGGAAGGGGAATGCAGCAATCTGTATATTTAACAATTTCAACAGATTTCTCAGGATAAAACCAGTATAAGGACATTGTGAGAGGACATGACAAACAGAACAGAATGTAAACAAATTTAATGATATGCATAAATTGCTTCTACCCTGCAGGCAAAAAGCTGACCTTGAATATCTGATAAATCATTGCTTTCTGATGCCCTTCAAAATGTTTTTCTCAACATGGATAAATTCAGTTCTTGAGCCACACTCTTTTTCCTGTGTGACTTAATCCTTTTTCTGGTGTTTTAGAAACATACACTAACAGCATCCCTGAAAGTGTTCTTTATACTGAGAGATAAAGATGGTACTTTATTGACTTATAGGAAAAATAGCTGCATTGGAAGAAACGCAAAGAACAGGGGAATAGAAATAGTATCCGGTCCTTCCTTGTGTAACATTTTTTTTCACCTTATAAACCAGTTTTTCCAATATAATGTGCAATCATGCTGACAACAACCTTAAGAGCTTGAAGAACCACCTTATAGTTCACTCCGTGGGTTATTGAACTGGGACTTAAATTCTGTGGCTTATTATTGCAGAAATATGATTGGTGTCCCTAAGCCATCTGTCATAAACAAAGAAAATTATTTTGAATTAATAGAAACAAACGAATAAAGGAGTCTCTTAAAAAAGAAAAAAATATGTTTCTGAATATTTTCTCAGTAAATTAACTTTAAAAAAATATGGTATTACTGAATTGCAGCTTCAGCAAATACTTTAGTCCTTTAGGAATAAGTACAGGTTAAAGTGAAAAGATATATCCAGCTCTAAGCACTGAGGCACCTAGGTATAACCCAAATGGAAAATAAAATTATGTATTTATGTTGTTAAAGACTGAAAATAAATAAGTCCATGGGGGAAGAAGTAAATAAAATGATAAAGGAGTTAGCATGGGTTAAAGGTGGACAGTGGTTATAGGTGATTAGTTTTAATTTGGGTACAGCTGAAAAAACAAAACGCAACCAAATAAATATGAAGATCTAATTGGTTTTATAAATGATTCATGAACTGGAATAGAATCCTATCAAGTAAACTCCAAAGAGTTTCACAAAATGGAAGGTTTTTATGGAGGGGAGGGTAGGACAAGATATTATTAGCCAAAGGAAAGACAGAATTGTTTCAGGAAGGTCAGATTCCCTGAGGGGCAAGGGCAGGAAGTTTTATTCAGAGAACTTTATCTTGCTTAAGACTGTGGAAGGGCCCATGTGACAGATTACCTCATTGGTGCTTATCAGAAAATACCTAACCGACCAGTTAAGCCTACATTTCTGGGGAAGGTATAAAGTGCAATTAAGGTTAGATATTAAGTCCCAAATCAATTACTTGGCTTAAGTGACCCCAATTTAGGCCTGTGGTTTGCTTTTTAGCTGCACCATCATTGTGAACATCCTTTTCATGGCAGTCTCTCAGCATGATACAGCTAGCATAAAACAGGCTTGAGTCTAAATGATTTCTTTTTTTATTTTTTTAGTTTAAAAATAAATAAATAAACAATTGAAGTATATTTGACATATAACATTGTTATAAATTTAACGTTTACAACTTTGTGATTTGATGCATTTATATATTGTAAAATTGCCCTTGCGGTGATCATTAGCACCTCTAATGGTGCCTCATAATTGTCCTCTCTCTTTAGTGATTAAAATAATTAAGATGTACTCCCTAAGCACGTTTGTTAGCAGATAGTTCTGTTCCCTGGCCTCAGGTTCTTGAGTTCCACCAAGAAAGAATTCAGAGCCAAACTCTTAAGCAAGCAAGAATTTAATAGTGGTCAAAGCGAAAGTTCACTCTCAGAGAAGGAGAGTGGGTGGAAGTGGCAACAGCTCTTTATGGTTTTTTTTTTTTTCTTTTTTTAATAGCTGCAAGGATTATGGGTCTCTGACTGAGATTGCCTCCAATCTTCTAAGGGACTCCTCCCATTGGTTGGGTGGGGAGAGATTTTAGCCTTATGTAGTCCTTGTTGGAACTCTCATGGCAGTAATCCTCCAAAAGGGGGTCAAAACCACGATGTAAATGTATTATAATGAAGTTAGAGGTTACTTTAGGGCAGCGCTTATAGGGAAGAGTACAGCATATTCTTGGAGGTTTTTCCCAGCTGCTTGCATTCTGGAGGTGGTTGGCTGTTTCTGTCTTTTTCAACAATGGAACAATCCCATTCTCTGATCACATCTAGCTAACTACCTACTCTATCATGTTTGAGGATGCTATTACAGTACTGTAATCTATACTAATGATATTGTGCCTCTGGAGCTTATTTACTATTCATTTTAAGTTTGTATCTTGAAAAAAAGAATCTGTCCTATTACTAGCTTGTTTTTTTTTTTTAGGATTGCACCTATACTATCATTATAGTATTTGATATAGTATTTGATATCATACAACATTTGATATATAGTAGTTGATATCATTGTAGTATTTGTGTCTCTCTGTTGGACTTGTCTCACTTAGCATAATATCTTCAAGGTCTATCCATGTTATAACAAATGGCAGGATGTCCTTTTTTGTGGGTGAATACTATTCCATGCATATGTGTATGCATATGTGTATTTATATCATATATATAACACATATATGCATATGTATATTGCACATTTTATGCACTTTTTGGAAGACAGTTTATTTCTGTATCTTTACTATTATGAATAATGGTGCAGATATATCTTTGATATCCTGTTTTCATTTCCTTTGGCTATATACAAGTAGAACAGCTGGATCATATGATCTATTTTACTTTTGGGGGGAGCTTCCATATTGTTTTCTGTATGGCTGAACCTATTTACATTCCCACCAATAGTGTACAAAGGTTCCTTTTCTCCATATATTTGCCAGCACTTTTTATATCTTCTTGATGGTAGGCATGGCTCTAACAGGTATGAGGTATGAGATAGTATCTCATTTTGGCTTTGATTTACATTTCTCTGATGATTAGTGATGTTAAGCTTTTGTGTGTGTGTGTGTGTTCCTATTGTTCATTTATATGTCTTCTTTGGAGAAATATTTATTTAGTTCTTTACCTATTTTAAAAATTTGATTATTTTTGTTGCTGATTTTGAGTTGTATGAATTATGTATTTTGGATGTTAATTCCTCATCCAGTATGATTTGCAAAAATGTCCTCTCATTCTGTAAGTATTTTTTTCATCTTATTATTTCTTTTGTTATGCAGAAGCTTTTAAATATGATCTATGATCTAGTCTCACTTACTGATTTTTGCTTTTGTTGTTTGAGCTTTTGGTCTCATATCCAACACCAAAATCAATGACAAGGACTTTCTTCTCTGTGTTTTCTTCTAGGAGTTTTATGTTTTTAGGTCTTACGTTAAGTTATTGATCCACTTCTAATTAACTTATTGTGAGTGATGTAAAACAAATGCCCAATTTCATTTTGCTATATGTTTAACCAGTTTTTCCAACACAATTTATCAAAGAAAATGTCTTTTTCCCATTGGGTGTTTTGGTTCTCTTGTTGAATATTAGTTGACTGTAAACAAAGGTATTTGATTCTGAGCTCTCTGTTTTGTTCTGTTTGTCTATGTGTCTATTTTAATGCCAGTACCATATAGTTTTAGTTACTATAGCTTTGTAGTATAGTTTAAAATCAGGAAGTGTGATGTCTCCAGCTTTGTTTTTCTTTCTCAGGATTGTTTTGGCCATTTGGGATCTTTTGTGGTTCCATACAACTTTATGATTGCTTTTTTTTTTTTTTTTAAAGATTTTATTTATTTACTTGACAGAGAGAGATCACAAGTAGGCAGAGAGGCAGGCAGAGAGAGAGAGGAGGAAGCAGGCTCCCTGCCGAGCAGAGAGCCCAATGCGGGACTTGATCTCAGGACCCTGAGATCATGACCTGAGCCGAAGGCAGTGGCTTAACCCACTGAGCCACCCAGGCACCCTTTATGATTGCTTTTTATTCTGTTTCTGTGGAGAGTGCCATTGGGATTTTGATAGGGATTGCATTAAATCTGTAAATGGCTTTTAGGAAGTATAAATGTTTTAAAAATATTAATTCTTCTGATTCATGAAGAAAGTATGTCTTTCCACTTGTTCATAGCTTACATTTCTTTCATGAAAGTCTTACACATTTTATTATACAGATCTTTTACTTCCTTAATTAAAATATATTTCTATTTATTTTATTATTTTGATGCTATTATGAATAGGATAGTTTTTTTTTCTTTTTGAGATGTTTTGTTATTTGAGCATAGAAACCTGACTTTTTCTATATGTTGATTTTATATCCTTCAACTTTACTGAATTCATTAGTTCCAACAGCATTTTGGGGACTCTTGGGGATTTTCTGTATAAGATCATATCATCTACAAATAAAAATAATTTTATTGCTTCCTTTCAGATTTGGATGCCTTTTTATTTCTTTGTCTCACTTAAATGCTCTGGCTATTCTTTGAGTGCTATATTGAATAAGAGTGGTGAGAATGGGCATCCTTTTTGTTCTGATCTTAGAGGAATATTCTTTTCAATTTTTACTGTTGAATAGAAGACTAGCTGTGAGTGTGTCACATGTGGCTTTTATTATGTTTAGGTATCTTCCTTTTATACAAAATCAGTTGACGATTTTTATCATGAAAATATGTATTTTATCAAGTCATTTTCTTTCTTTCTTTTTTTTGTTGTTGTTGAAATTGGATGGAGCAATTTTATTTTATATTTTTTTATTAATTTCTTTTCAGCGTAACAGAATTCATTGTTTATGCACCACACCCAGTGCTCTATGTTATACGTGTCCTCCATAATGCCCACCACCAGGTTCACCCAACCTTCCACCCCCCACCCCTTCAAAACCCTCAGATTGTTTTACAGAGTCCATAGTCTCCCATGGTTTATCTCCCCTTCCAATTTCCCTAAACTCCCTTCTCCTCTCCATTTCCCCATGTCCTCTGTGTTATTTGTTATGCTCCACAAATAAGTAAAACCATATGATAATTGACTCTCTCTGCTTGACTTATTTCACTCAGCATCATCTCTTCCAGTCCCGTCCATGTTGCTACAAAAGTTGGGTATTCATCCTTTCTGATGGAAGCATAATACTCCATAGTGTATATGGACAACATCTTCCTTATCCATTCGTCCATTGAAGGGCATCTTGGTTCTTTCCACAGTTTGGCGACTGTGGCCATTGCTGCTATAAACATTGTGGTACAGATGGCCCTTCTTTTCACAACATCTGTATCTTTGGGGTAAATACCCAGGAGTGCAATGGCAGGGTCATAGGGAAGCTCTATTTTTAATTTCTTGAGGAATCTCCACACTGTTCTCCAAAGTGGCTGCACCAACTTGCATTCCCACCAACAGTGGAAGAGGGTTCCCCTTTCTCCACATCCTCTCCAACACACGTTGTTTCCTGTCTTGCTAATTTTGGCCATTCTAACTGGTGTAAGGTGGTATCTCAATGTGGTTTTAATTTGAATCTCCCTGATGGCTAGTGATGATGAATATTTTTTCATGTGTCTAATAGCCATTTGTATGTCTTCGTTGGAGAAGTGTCTGTTCATGTCTTCTGCCCATTTTTTGACATGATCATCTGTTTTGTGTGTGTTGAGTTTGAGGAGTTCTTTATAGATCCTGGATATCAGTGGAGCAACTTTATTTTAAAAAGATATGAAACCCGGAAGAATTTAAGAAAAAAAATCCAAAGACTCTATTAGTATTTTAAAAATATATGACATAAAAGACTTCATATCCTCCAAATTTTATATAATTTTATATAACTTTACATAACTCCAAAGTTTGGAGTTAAATTGTACATTGGGAGAACATCTAGAGAACATACATAAAAATAGAATAACTAATTTCCCAAATATACCAAAAATATATAGAGTAAGTATGTAATATAATAAGCCACTCAATTTTATATAATGAGCTTTCACAATTAAAAATTCATAAAAAATTAAACAAATTATAATATTGTCATACTAAGAATAAAAGATACATTGTTTTAAATATATCTTTAATGCAGGTAATAAAAAATGCAAATTATAACTCTACTATTTAAAAATTCACATATTTTCATGATACATGTCATGGTAGCAGTGGCTATGTCTGGGAAGTAGGAATATAAATGATTTTATTTTTTACTTTCTTTTAATAATTTCTTTCTGAATTTTCAACAACAAACATATCAACAGACACCAAAAATAAAAGCTTTGTGAATGTACTATGGATGTTATTTTTTTCTTCTTCCAACTTTTACCTGTTTTCCAAATTTACTTTATGAATGTATTTATTTCTCAGGATAAGCTAGGTTATCCCACAATAATCAAGTGATTTTCTATATCTATTGCAAAAATATCATGCAATTTTTATCTTTCATCCTTTTAATGTGATGTATTGCATTTATTATTGTACATATGTTGAACCATCCTTATATTGTAAAAATATATATCCCATTTGGTCACGATGTATAATTCTTTAAATGAGTTCTTGAAATTCAGTTTGCTAATATTTTGTTGAGAATTTTTGCATCCATGTTCATCAAGGATGTTGGCTCAAATATCCTTTTCTGATAATATCCTTATCTGACTTGGATGGCAGGGCAATGCTATTCTCATAGAATAAGTTTGGAAGTATTCCCTCTTCATTTTTTTTTTAGAAGAGTTTCAGAAGGATTGGTGCTAATTCTTTACACATTTGGTAGAATTCACCAGTAAAGCTATCTAGTTATAGGGTTTCTCTATGAGGTGGGTTCTGATTACTTATTTAATTTCTTTACTCATTATTGGTCTGCTTAGATTTTTTATTTCATCCTGATTCACTCTTTCTGAATGCTTTTTCACTGCTTTTCTTGAAACTCAGAGTCACTAAGACTATATGACTTTCTGCTAACTTGCAGGGCAAGTGGTATAATTAAATAAACACTAGACTAGGAGCAAGACAGATCAGGTTCTAGTTATGCTTTATCCACTCTTGTCTAGAATACATTATGTAATCTCATGAAAACTTAGCTTTATAAACTTATAACTTATAAAATGATTGACTTGAGCAAAATTATCTTGACATGCTCTTATGAATATTAATACATCTTGAAGAGCACCTGGGTGACTCAGTTAGTTAAGCATCTGCCTTTGGCTCAGGTCATAATCCCAGGATCCAGGGATTGAGCACCAAGTCAGGGTCCCTTGCTCAGTGGGGAGTCTGCTTCTCATTCTCACTCTGCCCCTCCCCCTGCTCATACATTTGTACTCTCTCTCTGTCTCTCAAATAAATGTCTTAAAAATTAATATTAATACATTTTGACACTATAGGTCCTCATAGACTGAGGTGACCAACTGACAAATATTCATATATGTCTGTTGTTAAATGATAGTTTTGCATCAATAGTTCTATTTTTCAGTTTTAAAGGGTACATTATCAGCCTCAGTGGATTTAATTAGCAATAGCCAAATATTATGACTTCTGAATCAGTAGCTCAAGCTTCTATTTTTTGCTTCAGCCTTTCTTATCTCACAGGCTTCACCTCAAAATAAGCCCGTTAAAAAATTTAACTCTACTCATTTTCATCCCTTTTGCAGAGACTCTACTCCATTCCATATTTTTGTTAAGGGTACCTTTACTCAACCAATTGCTAAAACATGAAATTTGAGCATCATCTCAAGTCCTTTCTCTTTCTTAACAAATCAGCCACTAATCCAAACTATTCTTCATGTTGAAAATTCTCAATTGAATCTCATTTCCTCTATTATTATTACTATGGCCTTTATTATAGACCTTAATATATCCTACTCAAACTAAATGACTTCCTAAATATTTTGTTTCTCCTCTTTCAAGTTCTGTCACTGTAATTATCTTTCTAATTTATCAACATTATTGCTTTCTGATATTTCCTTTATTGATTTGAATTACCTACTGCTAATAAATATGTATCATTCTGGAACTCTGCTTTGACCTAATTTAGTTTTTGGCTCAAAATTTACCTCCTTTTGTGAGATGCAAAGAAAGAAATGGCTACACAGCTGGTATCTGTCCTGAAGAATAAGTTGTTCCTCAACTCACTGATGTGCCCCAGTAATATTGTGTGCTTGAGGTATCTGTGGTCAGCTGGGATGCTGAACAATAATAATGGCAGCCTGCATCAGACAGAAATGACACTAGATTTTGAAGCACAGCCATTCCATCTTTAGAGAGTAATGTCTTTGGGGTGGTTGGGTGGCTCAGTTAGTTAAGCATAGGACTCTTGGTTTTGGCTCAGGTCATGATCTCAGGGTGGTGAGATTGAGCCCCACATTGGGCCCTGGCTGGATGTGAAACCTGCTTGAGATTCTCTCTCTTCCTCTCCCTCTGCCTCTCCCTCACTCATGCTTACTCCCTTTCTCTCACTCCTAAATTAAATTAAATTAAAACATAAAAAAAGAAAAGACAAAAAACAAAACAAACAAAAAAAAAAAAGAGAGAGAGAAAAGAAAAAGAAAGTAACATCTTTGACAAATCAGCTCTTTGGATTTCTACCAGGATCTAATAGACGGTGAATTATGACTCTTCGGTGACATGTGATCATGTGACCAGAAATGCCCAAGAGTCCTAAATAACAGAGACCACTTCCTTAAGTATAATTGACATGTATGATGTCTAGCTTGAGCAGTTGCTTTAGACACAAGTAAATTTCAGGATAGCAATTTCTTTATAGGCCCTGTGGTTCAACTATTGACCCAGTGCAGTACCTATCTCTATATGTACATATATGTCTATAAAAAGTTTAGGCCATCAGTTAAATGAGTAAGGAAAAAAAAAGCCCCTTTTACAGAAAGTTCTGGATGATAAGCTAGCATATATTGAAAATGATCTATTACCATAGTACAATTCCATTTGGGATGATTAAATTAAGGGACATTAGAAAAAGTAAGTCTTCCACATAAGATTATATTGGAGCATCTTATTTTCCACTTTTCATGGAAATAGAGATGGTTAGATGCAAGAAGCCAACACTTATTCTGATAATCAAGGACTTGGAAGGACAGATAAGAAAATTGATAATGAAAATATAGAAAAACACAGTGAATTGACTTTCAGAATAGGACTAGTTAATATGTGTGTCCATAGGAGGGCTTACCAAAGGGGCCTTACTACCCAGCAGGCTGTTTATTATCCATCACTTTTATGTATATTTCAGTAAACCTACTTTTCCTTGGCTCCTCATTGCATGGTCATTTTGTTTCTCAAACTAAGTGACTGCAGATAAGAATGAAAAACATACATCACTTGATAAAAAGATCTTCACTTCACCAAGGCCGACTTCATCACTGTCAAATGCCCAGTTTGTCTCAGTTTCCAGTATGGCCATACTTTACTGGAACTAGCCAGGAACCTAATGTTAAGTAAAGTATACTAGATTTCTGTCAGAAAGCAAAAGATAGTAAATTGTCCTCAATTAAGTTAACACATTCTGGACTTAAGTTTTATTCCTATGCCAATCAGGTTTCTTCCAGACTTATGTTTGATTTACTGTAAATTATTATAGTATTATACATAGCGATGCTTCTGAATGAGGAAATCACATCACAGTGAGAAATGTTAGGCAATGGAATAAGTATGATATTTTCCAACCTTAATATGAACCTTAACATACAGAAACATGTGACCTTTAGAATAAAGTAATGGCTTATTAAAATACAGGTTGGTGTCATCGAGGAGACAGTACTTTTTGAATTCAAGGTATTGTCCTAGCATATTTTCTGGAAATCTAGACCCCACAGATCTAGAATGAAAGAGTTAGGCCAATGGGATGTTAACCATTAAATTTATCTTAATAAGAAGAAAACAGAGTACAAAATTCCATTTCATTTAATCAGAATTTGAATGTCATTATGTAAAACTTCTTAGATGACATGTAGTCTCTATATCTTCTACTTATGTCTTTTTTAAACTTCAAATCTGTATTCCAGCATAGTTTCTTGAAATTCACTATTTTTTGTTTGTTTGGGTTTGGATTTGGGGATTTAAAAAAAATATATTAATTTATTTGAGAAAAAGAGAGAACACAAGCAGCAGGGAAAACCAGAGAGAGGGAGAAGGAAGCCCCATGCCGAGCAGGGAGCCCAATGTGGGGCTTGATCCAAGGACCCTGAGATCAGGACCTAAGCCGAAGGCAGATACCTAACCAACTGAGTCATCCAGGTGCCCCTGTTTTTGACTTTCTATGGAGGATATGTAAGGATGCCAAGAGAATCAAGCATGTACTCTTGGATAGCATTCATTGCTACTAACTACCAAATCCACTCTTCTAAGTTATCCCTTGTATTTCAAGGAAGTGAAATTGAGAAACTATAATATCAAGACCTCCTTGGTATGGAGCTTGAGTTACATTCTATTTGTGGAGGCAATTGGTCAAAATTTGGGGAACATAAAAGAAAAGCAGTGCCACTATGCTTTTGTTAGAAGGTCTGTAGGCTTTAAGAGATAGCAAATATCTATAGCTTGAAGAATTCTCCTGAGGATTGCTTACCTCAGAGCTGAAAGTGGCTAATATTATTAGTGATGGTTACCTTGTCATCACTATAATTTGGAATTTCCTGAAAACTGTCTTAAACTTTTTTCTCCCACACTATCAGTGGTTTGAAAACCGACATAATTTCCAGTATTGAATATCTCCACACTCAGAATAACTAGAAAGGCTTCTATTTCCATTGTTAAATCCTAGTAATAAAATGTTAGATAAAGTCAGTTAACTTAAAGGATACATAATTGAGTGAATAGACATTTATCTACTTAAGAATTTCCTAACAGAATTACTTCATAATCATCTTTAAAAGATATCATCAGGATTCTGCTAGACAATAGCAATTTTTTTTTTTTCCAAGCTCACTTTTCCTTGCCATAAAGTCACTAACTCCATGACTAAATACACAGATGTTTATTGTTTGGGTGCATGGAATACTGCAGTGACTTTCAGGCTGTGGTTCAGGATAGACAGGTGCTCCTCAGGTTAGCCTGAGGTGTTTTGCAAATAACTAAACTAAATCCTGCAAGCCACCAAGTGAATGAGATTGGAAACACTTTTTCCCTCAGTAAAGTCATCTGATGAGACCACAGCCCTAATTGATATTTTCATTGCACACTTCAAGATACAGTAGTCTCTCTTTATGTGCAGGAGATATATCCCAAGACCCTCAGTGGATGCCTGAAACTGCAGATGATACTATGATATACTATATTCTTACTATGCATACCTATGATAAAGTTTAATTTATAAATTAAGTACAGTAAGAGTTTAACAACAGTAACCAATAATAAAATAGAGCAATTACAACAATATACTATAATGAAAGTTATATGAATGTGAGGTCTCTCTCAAAATGTCTTCTACAGTACTCATCTTTCTTATGATGGTGTGAAATGATATAATGCCTATGTAATGAAATGAAATGAGGTAAATCATGTAGGCATTGGGGTGTAGTGCTAGGCTGCTGCTGACTGTCTGACAATAGTCAGAAGGAGGATCATCTACTTCTAGATCCTGGGTAACTAAAACCTTGGAAAGTAAAACTACAGTTAAGGGAAGACTACACTACCTTGACACAGAATTGCCAACTAAGTCATATCTGGGTTCCCAACCCATAAGAACAATGAGAAAATAATCATTTTGCTTTTGTTTTTGTTGTTCGCTTATTTTAATTGGCTAGGGTGTGGGGTATTTTTTGTTTGTTTTGTTTTTTTATAAAGCAATTAGTAACTAATATCAAGTAGTGGCAGGTTGAGTGGTGTCATAATAAATATCTAAAATGTTGTACTGGTTTTGGAATTGAGCATGGAAGGAGTTTGGAATAATTTTGAGGAGTATGCTGGAAGAATTCTAAGTTGCCTTCAGTAGGCTGTTCATAGAATTCTAGTCATTGAGGATAGTGTCCTTGAGGCAACAAAAAACAGTAAGGAATATGTTACTGGAAACTGTAGGAAGAGAAATATATCTTATATAATAAAAAAGATTAGCAACACTACTGTGTACACTAAAATATGAAGTACAAATGTGCCCAATTACTTGGGTAATCTAGCAAAGGTAATTTCTAAGGAAAGTGTTAAATATGACACTTGATTTCTTTGTGCTATTTATAGTAAAATACGAAAATAGGAAACTTTTCAAATGAAAAATGATACCAAAATTAAGAATTGGTTTCTGAGCAAATGTTGAATACATAACATTTCCAGGAAAACATGGTCTAGAGATTAAGCTTATGATGTGATTATAAAGGCTTTTGTTAAAATGTCAGAAAGGCCAAAGGTGGTATCAAACCAAATGTTCTTTCAGGAGATCAAGGGTGTCTATAACATATCCTCTGAAATTAAAAAACAAAACAAAATAAGAAAACATTTAAGAAACAATGTTATACCACAGCAGCCTCAACAGGAGCCCAAGGTAGAGAAAAGCCTATCACAAAGAGACTTGTGGTTCTGTCTTTTGACATCTAAATGAATAATCTTCAAAAAGCTATAGAAGAGCCACAAGGATATTAAGAGAATTATATTCACAATATAACAATAATGTCTTTTATATTATCTTTAAGCAACAATGTCTTTAATGGATACTAAAAAAAAAAAAAAAAAATGGTCTTCAGACCCATAAAATTCTACTAAAAGGAAGTAGGCTTATAAAACTAATCATTTGTAGTCGGCTGGTTAGCTCAGTTGGTTAGAGCGTGGTGCTGATAAAACTAATCATTTGTAAACCAATGCTAGTTTTCAATGAGGGGTGAGTAGCAAAGGGATGACTCAGCTAAAACCAGAATCCGGTAGCATAGCATGGGGCCATGGAGAACTATTTCCATTCTTGAAACCTATTCAATCAATTTCCAGCATGTGCCCACCCAGCCAGATTTCAAAATTAGTATGAAGTGACCTTTTTTTTTTTTTTCTTTGAGAGAGGGAGAGAAGGAGGAGAACGCAGAGGGAGAAGAAGAGAGAGAACCCCAAGCAGGCTCCACTACCAGTGTGGAGCCCAACATGGGGCTCAACCTCATGACCCTGAGATCATGACCTGAGCTGAAATCAAGTCAGACCCTTAACCAAATGAGCCACCAGGTGTCCCATGAAGTGACTTTTTTTTTTCTTTGCCTCCCATCTCCCTTCTCTTGAACGGGATTGTCTACAAGTATCCTGTACCTGTCCCATTATTTTGGTGTGTAGGAGGCAAATAACATGTCTATTTAGTTTACCATATTTAAAGAGTGAGAACTACACTCTAGAAACTGTGCATAAGGATCTACACCCCAGATACCTCATACCACCAAGGCCTGAGATAGATAGAGATTATGAACCTTGTACTAATACTGTAAAGGGATGAGATTTGGGGGAATCTTGAGAGAAGGTAAGGATATTTGCCTGTGGGAGGGATACAAATGATTGGAATCAGAAGACAAAGTACTCAGAAATAAATAACTAATAGACGCCTAAAATATCTACATTAAAGTTTAGGTTTGGCATTTACTGTAACACTTTAAAAGAAATATTTAGCCTATGTAAGAGTAACATTTATTATATGTGGTGCTAAATCTCAGTTTACTTTGGAGGTAAATTTTAATTTGACTCCACATTTCTCTTTTTACTTCATCATAATTTCTTGTTTTGTTTTGTTTTGTATTTTCTTTGATAGACCCTGGATCACATCCAACAAACCTCATCAGTAACTGATATACTCTTTTTTTTTTCCTTTCTTTAGTACTATCAGGAGGCCTACTGAGTTCTCAGTGGACAAATATTAGAGCACTTCGTACTCTTCTGGGAAAAACATATCCACAAATATTTCAGTAACATGTTTTATCTTTAAGAAAATCTTCATATTGTTATGCTAGAATAAACATTATAAGAAAAGTGATTTTAAAAGATAAAAATACCTTGCTTTTAAATTTTAATCAAAGTTTCAAATACATTTTATTCAAAGTTTCAAATACAAATACTAATATCTGATTACCAAATAGATTTTTTAAACTATGTATGGACTTATTAAATATAACTTTATTTTGTTATATAATTAGCATGTTGTGTCATTCAGTGAGTATATGTTTCTGAGTGAAAGATCAAGTCTGAATCAGAGATGAATCCAAGGATTCTATATGAACCATTCTTTCAACATTTTTTTTTAAATTTTTATTAACACATAATGAATTATTTGCTTCAAGGGTACAGGCCTATTAATTATCAGTCTTACACAATTCGTAGCACTCACCATAGCACACAACCTCCCCAATGTCCATAACCCAGCAACCCTATGCCAACCCTCCTGAACCCCCCAGCAACCCTCAGTTTGTTTCCTGAGATTAAGAGTCTCATGGTTTGTCTCCCTCCCCATTCCCATCTTGTTTCATTTTTTCCCTCCCTTGCCCCAAGAACCCCTACCCTGCCTCTCAAATTCCTCATATCAGAGAGATCGTATGATGATTGTTTTTCTCTGACTGACTTATTTCACTTAGAATAATACCCTCTAGTTCCATCCATGTCGTTACAAGTGGCAAGATTTTGTTTTTTTGATGGCTGCAATAGTATTCCATTGTGTGTGTGTGTGTGTGTGTGTGTGTGTGTGTGTGTGACATCTTCTTTATCTATTCATCTGTTGATGGACTTCTGCCTAGAAACATTGCCAAAGGCAAGGGAAGCAAGGGAAAAATGAACTATTGGGACTTCATCAGGATAAAAAGCTTTTGCACAGCAAAGTAAACTTTCAACAAAAACATTCAATGTTTTTTAAACAAAGCTATTTGCTTGCTGAGTTCTCAACCATTTGATTCCTTATTTTATAAAACTTAATAAGGAGATTATTTATATATTCAATATATAAATAATACAGTAATAAATTTAGCATACATATATTGACCAAAGCTAAAACTTCATTTCTATGACAAATTCCTTTATATTACATACTCTGTCCTAATACCACCAATCATCCTCATCCAAATACGTGTTTTCTCCCTTGTTCTGACATAATATGGCCCACAGATTTATACTTAAAAGAACTTCTTTGGGGAATTTTATTTCTCTTTTCCATTGTAAACTAATTTCTGAAAATATAATTCAGAAGAAAGAAATAGAAAAAAGGAAAATATGTTAAATATTTGTGAAAGGTAAACATTTCATGTGTTTGCAAGAGTGCTTACAAATCAGCAGAAATTGATCATCTTCTGAAAAATACCACTCTGCCACCTTTGTCCCATATACTGATTTATTCATTTTTATTATATGCCTCTTTATTTCACTTTTATTTTTTCCTTCTTACTGGGATCATAGATTGGTCAGAATATGTGAGTGTATAGCTAGGAATGAAGCTTGAAATTTTGCCTTGTTGGATAAAACCTTATAATTTATTCAGATAGACATTGGACATTTTAGAAAACAGATCCTGAGAAATGTTCTATGTACTGCTGTGACAGTTATCTATTTCTTTCACTGCTTCTTGAGAAATCTCATTTCAACATTATTTAATATAATTTCAGTTAATAGAATTTGTCAGTTTGGCAATTCTTTATTGATACCTGCATCATCAGGAATAATTTTTGGTTGTGAAGGTTAGAGCAATGAACAAAAAATAAAAAGTATATGGGGAGAATTATTAAATTTTACTGAAAAATTAAAAAAAATAAATTGTAATAAATGAGGACGATTATAGTTGAGCATAGGCATATAAAACACATACATATAGACATGCACACACACATACATACATACAAACATTACAATGTTTGTTCAAATTTTAGTTTATGGAAGGGATGTAAAACTTTAATGATGTTCAATCATCTCAAGGCTCAACATAAATGCTATGGTTTTAGCATTTCCTTTGTTCATTTCCTTTGTTCCTAATTACTGACTGAGCACTTGAGAGTATTCTTTGTTTGGCATTTTAACCTTTTCTGTGTGTAAGTGATGGAGAATTTTATCTTGACATTTTTATGATTATTTCACATTAATACACTTTTTACAAAAGCTCATTCATTGTTGATTATGATGAATATTCACCCCAGAAGATGCCAAGGATTTTGTTAAATCTAACCACTGGCTAGAAGAAGTATGCAAAGTTCATTATTCTTTGTAGCAATTTCTGTACATTTATGGAAAAACCATTTGCTTCTCCTTATCAACATCTCTCTCTTCTCTCCATTGTGAAAGGCACAATGCTTTATCTCTGTCCTCTAGTTTCTGAGCCCACCCTGCAATGTGTATTTAATAAATGTTTTAGAGATAACTTCATTAAATTAAGATAAGGGCTGTCTAAAATATTGCCTTAGACAGAACACATTGGTTAAAAGTGAATAGAATGTGAACTCAAACCAGCTTAAGCAAAAAGTGGAATTCATTTCTTCAGGGAATCTAAGCAACCGTGGAACAGACCACAGGAAATGTAGGAACTGGAACCAGAGACATGAACCCCACCTGGGCTTCTCTTTTCTCTGCTTGTGCTTCATTCTCTTTCTGAGGTAGATTAGCTTTTATTCCTTCTTTTTATTTTTTTAACAATTTTTTTTTAAATGTAGAACTTTGCAGATCTTTTCCCCTACATTTTATTATGAGTATTTTTAATCATAGAGAAAAGTTGAAAGAATTACAGAGTGAACATGCACATATCTACCACCTAGAGTCTATAATTTGCAATTGCTGAATTTGATTCTCACATCTGTCCATCATTTTATTCATCAAATATTCCATTTTAAATATTTACACATTTCAAAATGTTACGAACATCAGTAAGTTGGAAGGTAAGACATTCTTAGCTTGTTCACTATCATAGAGGGAAAACATTCATTTTTTATCATTAAATATGTCATATATAACATTCATCAAGTTGAAAAATTTTAATTTGCTTAGTTTTTAAAATTTTAAAAACATTTTTCTATTATTTTCAGTTTTAATTGCAGTTAGTTAAGATACAGTGTTATATTAGTTTTAGTTTAATATTAGTATTTAATTTATATTAGTTTTACAGTGTTATATTAGTTTTGTGCAATAGAGTGATTCAACAATTACGTAAATCACCCAGTGCTCATCAAGACTGATGCCCTCCATCATCCTCATCACCTATTTAATCCATTTGGTCACCAACCTCCCCTCCCCAGTTTGTTCTGTATAATTTTCTGCTTATTGATTTTTCTTCTTCTTTGTTCCCTTTGCTTATTTGTTTCTTAAATTCCACATATTAGTGAAATCATATGGTATTTGTCTTTATCTGACTTATTTCACTTAGCATTATACTCTCTAACTCCATCTGTGTCATGGGGAATGGCAAGATTTCATTCTTTTATATGGCTGCATTGCATTCCATTGCATTTATATACCACCTCTTCTTTATTTATCTGTTGATGGACACTCTCTTCCATAAGTTGGCCATTGTAGGTATTGCTGCTATAAATAAAAGGTTGCATGTAACATTTTAAATTAGTGTTCCTATATTATTTGGGTAAATACCCAGTAGTTCAGTTGCTGGATCATAAGGTACTTCTATTTTTAACTTTTTGAGGAACCTCTCTACTATTTTCCACAGTGGATGTACAAGTTTGCAATCCTACCAGCAGCGTATACGTTCATTATTTACAACATGCTCTTCAATACCTGTTGTTTCTTGTGTTGTTGACTTTAGGCATTCTGACTCTGTAGTTTTGATTTGCATTTCCCTGATTATAAGTGATGATGGACATCTTTTCATATGTCTGTTGGCCATGTGGTGTCTTCTTTGGAGAAATATCTGCTCATGTTTTCTACCCATTTTTCAACAAGATTTTTTTTGGGGAGGGGTGTTGATTTTTGTAATTTCTTTATATATTTGGATATTAACCTTTTGTCAGATGTGTGATTCATAAATATCTTCTTCCATTCCATAGGTTGCCTTTTAGTGTTGTTGGTCATTTCCTTCACTGTGCAAAAGCTTTTTATTTTGATGAAGTCTCAGTAGTTCATTTTTGCTTTGGTTTCCCTCACCTTGGGAAACATATCTAGAAAAATGCTATGGCTGGGTCAAAGAAGTTACTGCCTGTGTTATCTTGCAGGATTTCCATAATTTTAGGTTTTATATTTAGGTTTTTAATCCATTTTGAGTTTATTTTTGTGTAATTGTATAAGAAAATAGTCTAGTTTCTTTTTTTTTTTTTGCACACTGCTGTCCAGTTGTCCCAATAACATTTGTTGAAGATACACTTTTTCCCATTGTATATTCTTCATTGCTTTGCCAAAGATTAATTGGCTATGTAATTGTGTTTTATTTCTGGATTTTCCATTCTGCTGTATTTATTCATGTGTCTGTTTTTGTGCCTGTACCATATTGTTTTGATTACTAAGGGTTTATAATATAATTAAGTCTAGAGTTGTGATGATTCCAGTTTTGGTTTTCTTTTTTGGGATTGCTTTGGCTATCTGGGCTCTTTAGTGGCTCCATAAAAATTTTAGGACTGGTTGTTCTAGTTGGTATTTTGATAGGGATTGCATTAAATGTGAAAATCCTTTTTAGTAATATAGATATTTTAACAATACTTGTTTTTCCAACCTATGAGCCTAGGGTGTCTTTCCATTTCTTTGTGTTGTCTTGAATTTCTTTCATCAGTGTTTCATAGTTTTTAGAGTACAGGTCTTTCACCTTCTTAAGTTTATTCCTAGGTATTTTATTATTTTTGGTGTGATACAACTGGGATTATTTTATTAATTTTGCTCTCCTTTCATTATTAATATGTAGAAATGCAACAGATTTATGTACATTGATTTTGTATCCTGAGACCTTATTGAATTCATTTATCAGTTCTAGCAGTTTTTTCGTGGAATCTTTAGGGTTTTCTATTTATAATATCATGTCATCTGTAGATAGTGAAAATTTTACTTCTTCCTTACTGATTTGGATGCCTTTTCTTTCTTTTTCTTATCTGGTTGCTGAAGCTGAGACTTCTAGTATTATGTTAAATAACAGGTGAGAGTGGACATACTTGTCTTGTTACAGACCATAGAAGAAAATTTCTCAGTTTTTCTCCATAGAGGATGGTATTAGGTATTTTTATTTCATAGGCAGCCTTTATTATGTTGAGGTATGTTCCCTCTAACCTACTTTGCTGAGGGTTTTTATCTTGAATAGGTGTTGTACTTTGTCAAATATTTTTATTGGATCTATTGAAATATCCATATTTCTTATCCTTCCTTTTATTGATGTGATGTATTACTTTGATTGTGAATATTGAACCACCCTCTCAAACTGGAATAAATCCCTCTTAATGATGGAGAAAGATTTTTTTAATGTGTTGTTGATTGTGGTTTGCTATTATTGTATTGAGAATTTTTACATCTATGTTTATCAAGGATGTTGGCCTGTGGTTTTGCTATTTAGTGGTCTCTTTATCTGGTTTTGGTATCAACATGATGCTGGCCTCATAGGATGAATTTGGAAGTTTTCCATCCTTTTGTCTTCTTTGGAATAGTTTGAGAAGACTTCTTTAAATATTAGATAGAATTTGCCTGTAAAGCCAGTCTGGACTTTTTTTTGTTGGAAGTCTATTGATTATTGACTCAATTTCTTTGCTGGTTATGGGTCAGTTCAAGTTTTCTATTTCCTCCTGTTTCAGTTTTGCTGGTTTGTAAATTTCTAGGAATTTATTTCTTTTATGTTGTCCAATTTGTTGGCATATAGTTTTTAATAATATTCTCTTATAATTGTATTTCTGTGGTATTGGTTTTCTCCTCTCTCATTTGTAATTTTAATTGAGTTCCTTCTCTATTTTTTAAAATAAGTCTGGCTAAAGGTTTATCAATTTTATTGATTTTTTTTTTTTCTAAAGAATCAACTCCTGGTTTCATTGATCTGTTCCCTTGTTTTTATTTTTTGGGTGAGGGTTAGTTTGTTTTTAAATTTCTATTATTTGTTTATGTTCTAATCTTTAGTATTCTCCTCCTTCTGTTAGTTTTAGATTTCGTTTGCTGTTCTTTTTCTATCTGCTTTAGATGCCAGATTAAACTGACAGTTTTCTTCTTGAGGTGGGCCTGTATTTCTATAAACTTCCCTCTTAGAACTGCTTTTGTTGAATCTCAGAGGTTTTAAAACATTGTGTTTTCATTTTCATTTTACTTCATGTACTTTTTTATTTTTCTAACTCCTTGTTGACCATTCATTGCTTGGCAGCTTATTATTTAACCTTTATGTATTTGTGATATTTACAGATTTTTTTCTTGTGTTTGACTTTTAGTTCATAGCATTATGTTCAGAAAAGATGCAGGGCATGGTTTTGATCTTTTAAATTTGTTAGACTTACTTTGTGGACCAATAGGTGATGTATTCTGGTGAATGCTCTAGGTGTGCTTGAAAAGGATGTGTATGCTACTGTTTTAGGGTGGAATATTCTGTATTTACCTGTTAAATCCATCTGGTCTAGTGTGTCATTTAAAGTCATTCTTTCCTTACTGATTTTCTGTTTAGATGAACTGTCCATTGATGCAGTGGTGTGTTACACTTCCCTACTTTTATTGTACTATTATCAATTAATTCCCTTTTATTTGTTATTAGCTGTTTTATGTATTTGGGTTCTCCTATATAGGGTGCATAAATATTTATAATTATTATATCTTGTTGTTGGAGTCCCCTTTATTATTATGTAGTGTCCTTCTTTGTTTCTTCTTACAGTCTCTGTTTTTAAGTCTATTTTGTCTGATATATCTATCTAATGCTACTTTGGTTTTCTTTTGACATCCATTGGCATGAGATATTTTTCCATCCCCTCACTTTCAATTTGGAGGTGTCTTTAGGTCTAAAATTAGTGTCTTGTAAGAAGCATATAGATGGGTCTTGTTTGTCTGTAGTATTTGTGGCTTTTCATTTCTTTCTTTCTTTCATCTATTTTGTCACACTGTCTTTTGATTGGAGTACTTAGTCAATTTACACCCAAAGTAATTATTGTTAGTTGTATATTATTGCCATTTTATTACTTGTTTTGTGTTTGTTTCTGAAGATTTTCTTTAATCCTTTCTTGTCCTCTTTTTCATGTTTTGCTGATTTTCCTAATGATATATTTACATTGCTTTCTCTTTATTATTTGTATATTTATTAGTGGTTTTTTAATACATATGGTTACCATTAGGTATGTATATAACCTCTTCTGCATATACTGTATATTATGTTATTATCTATATATTAAGTTGATATTTGTTTAAGTTTGAACCCAGTGTTTTCTCCTCTTCTCTCCACCTTTAGGTATATGTTATTATATTTCATATCCTTTTTTGTGAGTTCCTTGACTATTTATTTACAGAAATATTCATTTTTACTCTTTTACTGTTTCCTATCTCTATGCTCTCACTTTTGGTCTCTTCTTTATTCTTGAGTCCCTTTTGATGTTTCTCATAGAGCTGGTTTAGTGGTCATGAACTCCTTAATTTTTGTCAGGGAAACTCTTTTTCTTTCCTTCTATTCTGAGTGATAGCCTTGCTGGTTAGAGTATTCTTGGCTGCAGAATTTTCCCATTCAGTACTTTGAATGTATCATGCCATTCACTCTGGCTTGCATAATTCTGTTGAAAAATCTCTTGCTAGCCTTATAGGATATCCCTTGTAAGTTAATGACTTCTTTTGTCTTGTTGCTATTAAATTTTTTTTCCTTATCACTGTATTTTGACAATTTATCTTGGTGTGGGTCTGCTTTTATTGTTTTTGTTGTGGGATTTTCTGTGTCTTCTGGATCTGGATATTTATTTTCTTCCCCCGCTTTGGGAAGTTTTCAGCTATAATTACTTCAGATAAATTTTCTGCCTCCTTTTCTTTAGCTTCCTCTTCTGGGACACCTATAATACAAATGTTAGTACATTTGAGGGAGTCACTGAGTTCCCTAGGTCTATTCTAGTTTTGAATGATTCTTTTCTCTCTCTTTTGTTCCACTTGATTACTTTCCGGTACTGTCTTTTGTCATTAATTCATTTTCTCTTCTTCCATCCTGCTGTTCATTCTTATCAGGTATGTTTCTCATTTCACTTAGTGTGCCCTTTATCTCTGCTGTTATTCCTTACCTCTCTATTAATGGACTCACTGATGTCCTCTCCTATCTTCTCAAGTCCAGAAAGTAACCTTATGATCATTGCTTTTAGTTCTCCATCAAGCATGTTACATCATTTCACTTAGTTCTTTGGCTGTGGCTTTGTCCTCTTTTCATTTGGGATAAATTTCTCTGTCTGCTCATTTTTGTCTGCCTCTCCATCTGTTTCTCTGTGTTAAGAAAGTCAGCTTTGTCTTTTTTTGAAAGTAGTGATTTTATTTAAAAAAAAAGAAGGAAAAAAAAAAAAAGAGGTCCTAGAGTGACTTGCAGTGCAGTGTTCCCTATTCACCAGAATCTGACACTTCTGAAAAGTATCCTATATATGTTGGTTATATCCTTATGATGTGTCTGAGTTATGTTTCCTTTCAGAGTAGTTTTCCGCACTGCCTTTCTGCTTGTTGTGGGCTGTGCTTGCTTTCTTTGGTAATAGTGGGATCCAGGCAGGATAACTCTGAGGGGGCATGCTGACAAGGGAACTTGGGAGCAGAACAATAGTGTTTGTCCTGAGCCCAGGGCAGAGGTTAGCAGTCTTGGAATTGGTGAGTCCTTAGGAGGACTCATGGGTGTGGTACATCATTAGCAGGTTAGTTAATAGCCCCCAGCATAATCCAAAATCATCATGAACAGATCTGTCTCCAGTTAGCCCCTTGTGTTGTGTAAACTGCCCTTTTTATGTTGTCTCTCTGCATAGGCTGATGTCTCTTTTTTTTATTATTATGTATGTTAATGAGACATCCTTAATTTGATTTTTTTTTAAGATTTTATTTATTTATTTGACAGAGATCACAAGCAGGCAGAGAGGCAGGCAGAGAAAGAGGAGGAAACAGGCTCCCTGCTGAGCAGAGAGCCCAATGCGGGGCTCAATCCCAGGACCCTGAGATCATGACCTGAGCTGAAGGCAGAGGCTTTAACCCACTGAGCCACCCAGGCAACCAGGCTGCTGTCTCTTTAAAGGAAGTGACCCAGCTATCACTCATACCTCAGGTCATTGAATGCTGAGTCAGTTGACTTTAAAAACTCCAAGTTCCACTAGTTTTACAAACTAATGGAATTCAGGTCCTCTGGTTTTAAAGCCAAAAGTTACAGGGGTTATTCTTCCTCCTTTTAGCTTCCTTGTGCAAAGGCCCATTTCTCTATCTTCTCCATGCAAGAAGCTCCCTCCTTCCTGGGCAGCCTCCCTCTGCATTCATGACCCTTCTAACCTTTCCATGCAGCCTCTTCTCTAAATTTTGTTGTGGAGATTTTTTTTTTTTTTAATTCTTCCAGTCTTTGGATTACTATCCAACTTTATTGACTTGGATATGGATGATAACTTGTTGAAAACATAGGACTGCATGCTCACGGTTCTCTTACTCTGTCATTTTCCCAAGCCCTTATTTGTTTTTTTATTTGTTTTTTCCTTAACTGAGTCTTTCATTGACAGACTCATGGCACCAATACTCCCTAAGTTTTCCAAATTATAACTTTAGTTCTAAAGTAATATGGAGTAACTTTCTCAGGTCTAGAAATCTAAGAGCTGTACTGTGTTGTGGCATAGGCCTCACATATATCCTGGAGCTAACAATTATATACAGCAAGGAGGCAGAGTAATATTATAATAGCATAGAGATGTTTGGTAACCACTCAATTATGGGAAAATAATTGGCCATGAGATAAAGGTGTGTATGTGCATACACAGGTGCACATTTGCAAGCATACATGGAGGGGAGGGGCAAATGTCAGTTGAAATTATTCTCTAAGCAATTCTATAGATTTTACCACAATAACTAACTCCAGCTTGTCTTTGTGCTTTAGTATTCAAATAATGGATCTTCAGCTTATGCTGAGATAAATTCTCTATCAATTATAATTTTGCATTTGGTACTTTTCTTTTGATATGTAGTATTTAGAATCCGTAAATTGCAAATTATAATATTTTCATGGTTAAATGCCTACATAGTTCCCATAGAAGCTGAACATTTGTGTAGTGAACAAATAGCCTTAGGTTTGATGCTAGCTTCCCATTTTATTGTGTGAGCTTGGGAAAATTACTTATGCTCAATTTTAAAATGGGGAAAATAAAAATAGAAACTACTTTTGGTTATTATGAAGATTAAATGAAGCATAGCAAGTAAAGTGAGGGTAGTGTCAGGTTTAAACAAGATTAGTTTCTATGCTTTATGCATTTCAACTTTTTAAAAATAGGCAAAAAGGAAATAATTTAATTGTTCTTCAAGAAGCTGCATTCTGTTTTCTGATATTGAGCCAGTCATTCACATTATTTAGAAATAGTTAAACAGATTCTCCAAATAACTTTGGTCAGATACTTGGCTATTGGATTTATAGAAGAACAATCTATAATCCCCAAAGACAAGTTCAAATTTTTCAGCTCTAAATTACATATTATTCTAACAAAATTTTGAGCAAAAATGTTGCTTCATTTCTTCAATAATGTTAGCAGTAAGCTGTTGCCATTTTTCAGCCTAAATCTAGAAGTTATTTTAGAAATAATTTTGAAATAATTTTTTTCTATTACAACTACTAGTTTGTTGATTTAAATGTATGTCTCCAAGGATCTTATTTTCTTCTCAACCATAGTTTTGCACTGTGTTGAGAATGACAGTGTTCATTTCCATGGTCACTGTTTTTCTGGCTTCCATTGATTTTCTGCTATCAATATAATTTCTAGAGAGAGCTGACTGTTTATCTACGCTTATACATTTCTGAAATAAACTTTATTTTCCCCTAACAACATTCTTTTACTCCCCTTTGTTTATATTTCAAATGATTAATTACCAAATTCTTTCAAGTTCACTCTGGGAAACACCTAAGCCTTGTCTTTAACTCCAAAATGCAGTGATTTAATAATAAGTTATTTTAGCTAATAGATCTATGAGTTGGCTATGACTGCTGGGCTCTTGTTGTCCTTCTCCCATGTGTTTTCCTTTCCAGTATCCAGGCTAAAGAAATAACTATCCCTGGGGACATGCTGTTTTCATTTCAGAAGACAAAACAAAACAAAACAAAAACTCAAAACAATAGGACAAGGCAAAACACACAATTACATTTAAATCTTCTGCTTGAACATGACATAATTCAAGTCTAATTATGTTTCATTGGTCAAGGTATGTCACATGACCAAACATAAAGATGGATATAGAAATATTATTGATCTAGAAAGAGATACTTTTCTTCTTATGGCAAAGTGTATAGATGTATAATTATTTTACAGGGGAGAGAGTAAATTTTAGGGAACAATATTAACCGCCCCCCCCGTTTTTTGTTTGTTTGTTTGCTTTGGCTCCAGGAGGTTTACAGATAAATTAAGCTTCTTTTTTTTTTTTTTTTAAAGATTTTATTTACTTATTTGACAGAGACAGAGAACACAAGCAGAGGGAGTGGGAGAGGGAGAAGCAGACTTCCTGCCAAGCAGGGAGCCTGATGCAGGACTCGATCCCAGGACCCTGGAATCATGACCTAGCTGAAAACAGACACTTAACAACTGAGCCACCCAGGCACCCAAATTCAAGCTTCTTAACACAAAATGTAAGAGCTTTAAAAAATCTGTTCCCTAACATTCTCATGCTCTCATAATTGGCACTGCATTCTTTGTTTTTCAAAAAGCATAGTATCCTTGAAGTCAAGTGAAAAAACAGTATTAAAGGACAGATAAATTGAGCCAAATGCTGCTAATAAGTAAAATGTGATGAGATCGGTTAAGTTGTCTTTGATTTAGGGATATACATATGACTGGAACTCTGAAGAAAACCATTTCATTAGAATAACAAAGGAAAAATCTTGAATGGAATTTAGATATTTTAGAAATGAATGAAGATTTATACTGGAGACAGGGCTAAGAAGGAGTAAGAGGATGGTGTGGTTATTTGGAGCATATATGGGGTCCAGAGAGGTTTTTTCACTTATTCATTTTTTAAAATTCATTTTTTAAAATTCACTTACTCATTTTTAAAATTTTTAAGCCATGACTATATGCTGATTTGAACAATTCAGTGTAGGGGAACACATTAATGATGCATAATATAGGCAATAGTCTTGATGCAATGTTCCTGAGTAAGCAAGAAGAGTGAAAATCTAGGCACAATAGACATTTTGGCCTTAGCTGGTAACTGATACAGATTGCTTTAGGCAGACATAAAACAATAGGACAAAGGGCATAATATATGGACTCAGAGGCAAGCTGGTAAGTAGATGTGATTGTAGGAAGTTATGAAAGATTTCTCCAGTTTTAATTTTGTTAATGAATAAACAAAGAAGTTAATCATTTGAGTGTAAGTATCAGGAAGAAGCATTTTAAGTTTGAGAACAGAGGACAACATATGAAATGGCTCTACAGTAGAGAAAGTAGAGATATATGACAAAGCCTATAGTTCATTGTAGGGACATTCTGCTTGCTCACAGGGACATCCTTATATCGATCTGTTTATAAATATGTAGATAATGTATCACATCAGAACTGTAATTATTATAAACAAAGAGAGAAACACACTAGCAAGTGGCTTTCCAGCTTTGGTGAGTCATGTAAAGTTTAGAAATAAGCTTGCTATAAGCACAGATGATGTGTTTTTGTTTTTGTTTCTTTAAATTGGATGCTCTTGTATAGCATCAATCTTTCCCATCAGCCATGAAATCTGCCATCTTACTATAATCCACTTACAGACTTTTTAAAGATTTTTGGGGGGTTGAGGGGGGAGAATGGAGTTTGGCCTGGTGGTCACACCTTCTTTCAACCAGACCCTCCCTGCAGTGTGGCCCATCCATTCAGAGGAGGAATAGAAGAGATGTCAGTAGATAATCTGTATAAATTGGAGTAGCTGGCATCCCACCTTAGGGAAAATTTGATTGCAACTATTAAGCTTCTAAAATAAAGCCATGCTACATGTTGCTGATGGGGAATAGATTTTTAGGAGAAAAAACCATTGGCTGAGCTTACATATCTGGCCATTAAACAGTTTTCAATCACCGTGTCCCTGATGGAAGATGTATTATCTCACAACGTGGAAAGAAGAGTCTGTCATTAAATAAAAAGTGGTGTCAGTCTGAAGAGCTGCCCAAACTCCTTACTCTCATCTGATAGACACTTGGAGTAAATGATCCCAAGAGAAGTATTAGAAGGAAAGAATGGGACAGGCGATGAAATGTCACAGAAAAATCCATGCTTACTCTTTGACTGCTTCCTTTACAACACAGAGCATACGTGGACTGCACTGAATATCTGATGATACCAATTCCATGATTTGCTTTCTGTTTTCAATTAGTGCATATTAGATGGATCTGGATGCTAATTTAAATACATAAAAGTTTGCTTTTATAGCTTACACTCATTCTGTATGTTTCAAAACTTGTAGATAAGTATAATCCCATCCTATAAAATTGTTACTATTGTCATTCTGTACATACCATATATGGAAATGTTATTAGTAAATAGAAATAAAGTGAAATAGGACTACTCAAAGTAAATTCAGGACCTTAAACAAGGAGTGCCCACTCCCCAACACACAGCTCTCCATCCTTACCCCTAAAGGGATGATAATAGTTTGGGATTTGACTATGTGTGATATGAATGTAGAATGTTGAGTAATATTATAAGTCAATCCATTATTAAACATGATGTAGGTAAACTGGCTGAAGGATGTTCTAGAGTAACATGAGAAAAGCTGATAGTAGTTGATATTAAAAATTTTAAACTTTTATTAAGTCACTGCTTCTCTGATGTCACCTCTCTGTCCCATCAGGTAAGATTCACATCTACATTTCCCATGCCCAGAATATTTTCTCATTACATTGTAGTTTACTACAGGAATCAGTTTCCTTGACAGCAGAAATAGACCTACTTGGAAAAACAAGGAAATCCTGGGGCATTTCATGGCTAATGGGAAGAGACGCTACTCTCAAAAATTTCTATTATATCAAAATGGACAGTGCGGGGCACCTGCGTGGCTCAGTGGGTTAAAGCCTCTGTGTTCAGCTCAGGTCACGATCCCAGGGTCCTGGGATCAAGCCACATCGGGGTTTCTGCTCGGCTGGGAGCCTGCTTCTCTTCCTCTCTCTCTGCCTGCCTCTCTGCCTACTTGTGATCTCTGTCTGTCAAATAAATAAATAAACCTTAAAAAAAAATAATTAATTAATTAAATAAAATAAAATGGACAGTGCCCAGTTTATAAAAGGGGACTTTTTATTCTTATGAGTGGCAAAGTAGAAACACATTAAGAATGAAAAGCAAAGATTTTATCCACCTGACACAAGATAAATCTAAGTAACCTTAAGACCAAAATGATACTGAAAAGAAGTCAACATGAAGTATAGCTGACATACTTAGAATGTGTAAGTTCTCAATATCTTTTATTGTATCACTGCACATTAGTGAAACAAGTGTATAAAAGTCCTGTACCATAAGTTTGGTCAATGCACAAAAGATTAATGCAGCTTTTTTATTGCCCCAACAGATTTCAAACCTAAAATTATTTTGGAAGGTTTAGAAGCTATGCAGTATTTTTTTTCTATACTTTTTTAATCTATATGTTAGTGTAAAGTAACCTGTGAGAAGTAAGGAGTAGTATTTAAAATATGTCTGCATTTTGGGGGGAGGAGTCAAGATGGCGGAGAAGTAGCAGGCTGAGACTACTTCAGCTAGCCGGAGATCAGCTAGATAGCTTATCTAAAGATTGCAAACACCTGAAAATCCATCAGTAGATCGAAGAGAAGAAGAACAGCAATTCTGGAAACAGAAAAACAACCACTTTCTGAAAGGTAGGACCGGCGGAGAAGTGAATCCAAAGCGATGGGAAGATAGACCCCGGGGGGAGGGGCCAGCTCCCGGCAAGCAGCGGAGCAACGGAGCATAAAATCAGGACTTTTAAAAGTCTGTTCCGCTGAGGCACATTGCTCCAGAGGCTAAACCGGGGCGAAGCCCACACGGGGTCAGCGTGGCCTCAGGTCCCGCAGGGTCACAGAAGGATCGGGGGTGTCTGAGTGTCGCAGAGCTTGCGGGTATTGGAACGGGAAAGCCAGCTACAGAGACAGAGCCAACAATAAGCTCACAGCTCGGTGTTACCTTGAACCAGTCGCAGGCTCGGTGAGCTCGGAGCGCAGCCGGAGGTCAGGCAGACGGGAGTAACTGGGCGCTGTTCTCTGAGGGCGCACTGAGGAGTGGGGCCCTGGGCTCTCAGCTCCTCCGGGCCAGAGACCAGGAGGCCGCCATTTGTATTCCCGTCCTCCAGAACTCTACGGAAAACGCTCAGGGAACAAAAGCTCCTGAAAGCAAACCCGAGCGGATTACTCACCCCGGCCCCTGGTAAGGGAGGTACAATTCCGCCTGGGGCAAAGACACTTGAGAATCAGTACAACAGACCCCTCCCCCAGAAGATCATCAAGAAATCCAGCCGAGGCCAAGTTCACCTACCAAGGAGTGTGGTTTCAATACCAAGGAGAGCAGCAGAATTCCAGAGGAAGAGAAAGCAAAACACGGAACTCATGGCTTTTTCCCTGTGATTTTTTTTTAATCTTGCAGTTAATTTAATTTTCTTTTTTTTCATTTTTTGTTTTTTTTCTCGCCTTCTGGTAAATTTTTTTTAAACTTTTACCTTTTTCTTTTTTAACAGTTTTTAACTAGTTTATCCAATATATATATTTTTTCTTTTTTATGTATTTCTTATTTATTTTCTTTTTTAAAATTCTTTTCTTTTCTTTTTTTTTTCTTTTTTTTTTTTTTTTCCTTTCTTCCTTTTTGAACCTCTTTTTATCCCCTTTCTCCCCCCTCACGATTTGGGATCTCTTCTAATTTGGTTAAAGCATATTTTCCTGGGGTTGTTGCCACCATTTTAGTATTTTACTTGCTCCTTCATATACTCTTATCTGGACAAAATGACAAGACGGAAAAATTCAACACAAAAAAAAGAACAAGAGGCCATACCGAAGGCTAGGGACCTAATCAATACAGACATTGGTAATATGTCAGATCTAGAGTTCAGAATGATGATTCTCAAGGTTCTAGCCGGGCTCGAAAAAGGCATGGAAGATATTAGAGAAACCCTCTCGAGAGATATAAAAGCCCTTTCTGGAAAAATAAAAGAACTAAAATATAACCAAGTTGAAATAAAAAAAGCTATTAATGAGGTGCAATAAAAAATGGAGGCTCTCACTGCTAGGATAAAAGAAAGAATTAGTGATATAGAAGACCAAATGACAGAGAATAAAGAAGCTGAGCAAAAGAGGGACAAACAGCTACTGGACCACGAGGGGAGAATTCGAGAGATAAGTGACACCATAAGACAAAACAACATTAGAATAATTGGGATTCCAGAAGAAGAAGAAAGAGAGAGGGGAGCAGAAGGTATACTGGAGAGAATTATTGGGGAGAATTTCCCCAATATGGCAAAGGGAATATGGCAAAGCATCAAAATTCAGGAGGTTCAGAGAACGCCCCTCAAAATCAAAAAGAATAGGCCCACACCCCGTCACCTTATAATGAAATTTACAAGTCTCAGTGACAAAGAGAAAATCCTGAAAGAGCCCGGGAAAAGAAGTCTGTAACATACAATGGTAAAAATATTAGATTGGCAGCTGACTTATCCACAGAGACCTGGCAGGCCAGAAAGAGCTGGCATGATATTTTCAGAGCACTAAACGAGAAAAACATGCAGCCAAGAATACTATATCCAGCTAGGCTATCATTGAAAATAGAAGGAGAAATTAAAAGCTTCCAGGACAAACAAAAACTGAAAGAATTTGCAAACACCAAACCAGCTCTACAGGAAATCTTGAAAGGGGTCCTCTAAGCAATGAGAGAACCTACAAGTGGTAGATCAGAAAGGAACAGAGACCATATACAGTAACAGTCATCTTACAGGCAATACAATGGCACTAAATTCATATCTCTCAATAGTTACCCTGAATGTTAATGGGCTAAATGTCGCTGTCAAAAGACACAGGGTATCAAAATGGATAAAAAAACAAAACCCATCTATATATTGCGTCCAAGAAACTCATTTTAAGCCTGAAGACACATCCAGATTTAAAGTGAGGGGGTGAAAAAGAATTTACCATGCGAATGGACATCAGAAGAAAGCAGGAGTGGCAATCCTTATATCAGATCAATTAGATTTTAAGCCAAAGACTATAATAAGAGATGAGGAAGGACACTATATCATACTCAAAGGGTCTGTCCAACAAGAAGATTTAACAATTTTAAATATCTATGCCCCCAACGTGGGAGCAGCCAACTATATAAACCAATTAATAACAAAATCAAAGAAACACATCAACAATAATACAATAATAGTAGGGGACTTTAACACTCCCCTCACTGAAATGGACAGATCATCCAAGCAAAAGATCAGCAAGGAAATAAAGGCCTTGAACGACACACTGGACCAGATGGACATCACAGATATATTCAGAACATTTCATCCCAAAGCAACAGAATACACATTCTTCTCTAGTGCACATGGAACATTCTCCAGAATAGATCACATCCTCGGTCCTAAATCAGGACTCAATCGGTATCAAAAGATTGGGATCATTCCCTGCATATTTTCAGACCACAATGCTCTAAAGCTAGAACTCAACCACAACAGAAGTTTGAAAAGAACCCAAATACATGGAGACTAAACAGCATCCTTCTAAAGAATGAATGGGTCAACCGGGAAATTAAAGAAGAATTGAAAAAAATCATGGAAACAAATAATAATGAAAATACAACGGCTCAAAATCTGTGGGACACAGCAGCGGCAGTCCTGAGAGGAAAATATATAGCGGTACAAGCCTTCCTCAAGAAACAAGAAAGGTCTCAGGTACACAACCTAACTCTACACCTAAAGGAGCTGGAGAAAGAACAAGAAGGAAACCCTAAGCCCAGCAGGAGAAGAGAAATAATAAAGATCAGAGCAGAAATCAATGAAATAGTAACCAAAAAAACAATAGAACAAATCAACGAAACTAGGAGCTGGTTCTTTGAAAGAATTAATAAAATTGATAAACCCCTGGCCCGACTTATCAAAAAGAAAAGAGAAAGGACCCAAATAAATAAAATCATGAATGAAAGAGGAGAGATCACAACTAACACCAAATAAATAAAATCATGAATGAAAGAGGAGAGATCATAACTAACACCAAAGAAATACAAGCTATTATAAGAACATACTATGAGCAACTCTACACCAATAAATTTGACAATCTGGAAGAAATGGATGCATTCCTAGAAACATATAAACTACCACAACTGAACCAGGAAGAAATAGAAAGCCTGAACAGACACATAACCAGTAAGGAGATTGAAACAGTCATTAAAAATCTCCAAACAAACAAAAGCCCAGGGCCAGACGGCTTCCCGGGGGAATTCTACCAAACATTTAAAGAAGAACTAATTCCTATTCTCCTGAAACTGTTCCAAAAAATAGAAATGTAAAGAAAACTTCCAAACGCATTTTATGAGGCCAGCATCACCTTGATCCCAAAACCAGACAAGGATCCCATCAAAAAAGAGAGCTATAGACCAATATCCTTGATGAACACAGATGCGAAAATACTCAACAAAATACTAGCCAATAGGATTCAACAGTACATTAAAAGGATTATTCACCACGACCAAGTGGGATTTATTCCAGGGCTGCAAGGTTGGTTCAACATCCGCAAATCAGTCAATGTGATACAACACATCAATAAAAGAATGAACAAGAACCATATGATACTCTCAATAGATGCTGAAAAAGCATTTGACAAAGTACAGCATCCCTTCCTGATCAAAACTCTTCAAAGTGTAGGGAAAGAGAGCACATACCTCAATATCATCAAAGCCATCTATGAAAAACCCACTGCAAATATCATTCTCAATGGAGAAAAACTGAAAGCTTTTCCGCTAAGGTCAGGAACACGGCAGGGATGTCCATTATCACCACTGCTGTTCAACATAGTACTAGAGGTACTAGCCTCAGCAATCAGACAGCAAAAGGAAATTAAAGGCATCCAAATCGGCAAAGAAGAAGTCAAATTATCACTCTTCGCAGATGATATGATACTATATGTGGAAAACCCAAAAGACTCCACTCCAAAACTGCTAGAACTTATACAGGAATTCAGTAAAGTGTCAGAATATAAAATCAATGCACAGAAATCAGTTGCATTTCTCTACACCAACAGCAAGACAGAAGAAAGAGAAATTAAGGAGTCAATCCCATTTACAATTGCACCCAAAACCAGAAGATACCTAGGAATAAACCTAACCAAAGAGGCACAGAATCTATACTCAGAAAACTATAAAGTACTCATGAAAGAAATTGGGGAAGACACAAAGAAATGGAAAAATGTTCCATGCTCCTGGATTGGAAGAATAAATATTGTGAAAATGTCTATGCTACCTAAAGCAATCTACACATTTAATGCAATTCCTATCAAAGTACCATCCATCTTTTTCAAAGAAATGGAACAAATAATTCTAAAATTTATATGGAACCAGAAAAGACCTCGAATAGCCAAAGGGATATTGAAAAAGAAAGCCAAAGTTGGTGGCATCACAATTCCGGACATCAAGCTCTATTACAAAGCTGTCATCAACAAGACAGCATGGTACTGGCACAAAAACAGACACATAGATCAATGGAACAGAATAGAGAGCCCAGAAATAGACCCTCAACTCTACAGTCAACTAATCTTCGACAAAGCAGGAAAGAATGTCCAATGGAAAAAAGACAGCCTCTTTCATAAATGGTGCTGGGAAAATTGGACAGCCACATGCAGAAAAATGAAATTGGACCATTTCCTTACACCACACACAAAAATAGACTCAAAATGCATGAAGAACCTCAATGTGCGAAAGGAATCCATCAAAATCCTTGAGGAGAGCACAGGCAGCAACCTCTTCGACCTCAGCCGCAGCAACATCTTCCTAGGAACAACGCCAAAGGCAAGGGAGACAAGGGCAAAAATGAACTATTGGGATTTCATCAAGATCAAAAGCTTTTGCACAGCAAAGGAAACAGTTAACAAAATCAAAAGACAACTGACAGAATGGGAGAAGATATTTGCAAACGACATATCAGATAAAGGACTAGTGTCCAGAATCTATAAAGAACTTAGCAAACTCAACACCCAAAGAACAAATAATCCAATCAAGAAATGGGCAGAGGACATGAACAGACATTTCTGCAAAGAAGACATCCAGATGGCCAACAGACACATGAAAAAGTGCTCCATATCACTCGGCATCAGGGAAATACAAATCAAAACCACAATGAGATATCACCTCACACCAGTCAGAATGGCTAAAATCAACAAGTCAGGAAATGACAGATGCTGGCGAGGATGCGGAGAAAGGGAAACGCTCCTACACTGTTGGTGGGAATGCAAGCTGGTGCAGCCACTCTGGAAAACAGCATGGAGGTTCCTCAAAATGTTGAAAATAGAACTGCCCTATGACCCAGCAATTGCACTATTGGGTATTACCCTAAAGATACAAACGTAGTGATCCAAAGGGGCACGTGCACCTGAATGTTTATAGCAGCAATGTCCACAAGAGCCAAACTATGGAAAGAACCTAGATGTCCATCAACAGATGAATGGATCAAGAAGATGTGGTATATATACACAATGGAATACTATGCAGCCATCAAAAGAAATGAAATCTTGCCATTTGCGACAACATGGATGGAACTAGAGCGTATCATGCTTAGTGAAATAAGTCAAGCAGAGAAAGACAACTATCATATGATCTCCCTGATATGAGGAAGTGGTGATGCAACATGGGGGCTTACGTGGGTAGGAGAAGAATAAATGAAACAAGATGGTATTGGGAGGGAGACAAACCATGAGTGACTCTTAATCTCACAAAACAAACTGAGGGTTGCTGGGGGGAGGGGGTTTGGGAGAAAGGGGTGGGATTATGGACATTGGGGAGGGTATGTGCTTTGGTGAGTGCTGTGAAGTGTGTAAACCTGGTGATTCACAGACCTGTACCCCTAGGGATAAAAATATATGTTATAAAAAATAAAAAATTAAAAAAAAATATGTCTGCATTTTATGCTTAGCCTTATATTCAATCAAATAGCAGAAATCACATCATCTTAACACTATAAATGCTGATGAAGGCAAATTCACTTTACCCTGTGAATAGAAACCCTTTTATTACCCTTGATGATCCATCCATAAGATAATGGGAAAATATGTCAACATATAACAAGGATTAGTGGCATATTTTCTAAATCATTCAAGTTTTTTTTTTATCAAACTAACTTCTCGCTACTTTTTAAAATTCACTTCACAAATAGAAGCAATTCATTCCAGACATATTCTGTTGCATGAAATCTAATTGGTAGCTGATAAAGTAATATCTACTTGCTTACTAGTAAACGTATGTGTTGTAAGTTTGGACTACCCCGTGGCTAGTAATCATTTTAAATGACAGTCTTTCATTTTGATAAAAACTATTAATCTGACCCAAGTTAAGAAACTGTTTAGTAATTAGCATCAAGATCAATGGATCTGTTTGTTATTTATCTGTTTATCAACTTCTAAACACTTTAGCTTTCTTGGCAACATTCAGGGATGACTGGGACTCACTAAAATCAACATAGCATAGAGTAAAAAGTTACCACAGGTCACTGATCCTATCCTAAAGCAACTAGCTGCTAAGTCTTATTCTGACCAAAAAAAAAAATATATATATATATATATATATATTTATTTATTTATTTTACTTTTTATTTAACTGATTTTTTGTTATTATTGTTCTGTTTTTTCTTTACTTTTTAATTGAGGATTAATTACAGATTTTTCTAAACTTTAATTTTAATATATGTATTGGATTCTCAGGTATATATCTTATCATTAATTTTTAGTGTATCTTGTATGGTTTAAATGATACGGCCTTAATTTTAAGATTTGGTATCCCAAATCATACAAAGTATGAAATCCTTGTAATAACATAGTTTTGTTTGTTTGTTTGTTTGTTTTGTCAGTAGTAATACGTCAGAACTTGTTTAAAAGAGAAATGTTGGTAGAGGTGCCTGGGTGGCTCAGTCTATTGAAAGTCTTACTCTTGGCTTCTGCTCAGGTCATGATTTCATGGTTGGTGGGGCTGAGTCCTAGCTCATGTTCTGCATTCCACAGAGTCCACTTGAAGAGTCTCTCCCTCTGCCCCTCCTCCAACTTGTGCATGTGTATGCATGCTCTCTCTAAAATAAATAAATCTCTTTTTGAAAAGGAGAGGAAGAGAAGCGTTGGGACCAAATTTCTTTTCTTCCTTTTTTTTTTTTTAAGATTTATTTATTTATTTGAGAAAGAGAGAGAGAGAGGATGAATGGAATGAGGGGCAGAGGGAAAAGCAGACTACCTGCTGAGCAGGTAGCCCCATGTGGGCTCAATGTAGGGCTTGATCCCAGGACCTCGAGATCATGACCTAAACTGAGGGCAGATGCTTAACCAACCAACTGAGCAACCCAGGCACCCCCAGATTGTGTTTATTTTCATCAACCCATGAGAATAATTTCAAAGATTCAGGGTCTATAGGGAATGAGTATGAATAAAGGATTTTATCCCATATTTCAGGAGCTAAGCAATGAGAAACGTCTAATTGAATTGTGGAATGTTTTAAAATTAATATACAGTGTTGTATTAGTTTCAAGCATACAATATAATGACTCAACCTTCTACACATTATTCAGTATTCATCATGGTAAGTGCACTCTTTAATCCCCTTCACCTGTTTCATCCATCCCCCTACCCACCTCCCCTGTGGTAACTATCAGTTGGTTCTCTATAGTTAAGAGTCTTTGTCTTGGTTTCTCCTCTCTTTCTCTTTTCCCCTTTGCTCATTTGTTTTGTTTCTTAAATTCCACATATGATTGAAATCATATGATATTTGTCTTTCTCTGACTGACTTTTTCACTTAGCATTATACCTCTAACTGACTGTTGTAGAATTTTTTAACTAGTTTTAATGTTAACATTTAATAATCACCTTTCTCCTTAACATTTTCTCATATGTGAAAAGGGGTTAGTAGATCTAAATTCTAATCACATACTGTTTTCTTTGTTTGAACCACGGTGCCACTTACTAAGCAATCTTTAGATACATTAGTTTTTATTTCTAATTGCTCATCTCATATAACAATAGCTTATAGCATTAAGCCTTATTTCCATACCAAAGAACACACACACACACACACATATATATATATATATATATATATATATGCACATGTATTTACTTTAGTATGAGCACTTCATATAGGTTGAAGCTTTAGGCTGTTATCAGAGGTACTTATGAGTTCATTTTCAAGTGCAATTGGAAAATTTAGGGAAAAATCCCCACATTTCTCTCTCATTATATACAATGCATACTTCAGATTATTTGTATATACTAGTATACAGGCAAAGTGGGAAGTGATTGACGATGCTGCCAAATTCTCTCTGAGCCTCCAGGATATAGATGATACCTTTAAAATTGGCAAAACCTAGTTAATCTTGCATGAGATGTAAACCTTTTGTCCTTAACCCGATAACAGTATGCAACCATAGGAAACCCACAATTTTCATGATAAGGGAGCCCAAGCATGAAGGATGTGTATAAAAATATTCAAACAACAATAAAATTACTTTTTTCTCTGCCATAAAAAAGAACAGAAATCATACCCTGTCATTCTCTAAGGTATTTTCAGTGTACTACACAGCAGGCTTTTTAAATACCGTAGTTGATCATAAAAATCACAGATCAAGTTAGGAAGCATTGTATGCGTTTGTCTTTTTAAGTTGTTTCCTTTATCAACTTGACACATAAAGCCTACGGTGCTTAAATTGATGTTTACTTGAACTGCTGCTGAGCAATCCTTCTTCCACCCTCTAGGGAATCAGCAATATCTTTTAAGGCTTCTTAAGAAACCAATGTGACTTCTTCAGTTTAAATCATGACCCTTCGCTGTAGGCACTGTATAAGTAAAGAAAAAAAAATGGTGAAATCATCACTCTCATACAAATAGGAAATATACACAAGTTAAGATTTTTGTTTATTCAATAATTAATGAGGAAAACATCAAAATGTTATAGTTGATTTCAAGCAGAATTCAAATAATTACACCTGTATAAGTAACTCAGTAATTCTGAGATGAATTTATAAATAGAACCCAAACTGGTCAATACCCACAGGGAATAATCAATTGCTTTCCCCTGGACAGAGTTTATTTTCATATCTGTGGGCAAAATTTTTACAATATTATCAGGTTTTTTACAATTTAGAGATGTGCAAAATGTCTCAGAGAAAATAAACAAAAATAGCTACCCAGTGATCTTTTTTGCCCATTATAAAGTTGTTCAGAAATTTCCCTGACTCTATGAAATTACAGAGGAAATACTTGGGAGGGAAAACACCACAAAACAAAAACAGAAACAACAAAACAAAACAAAATAAAACAAAACTTGCGATGCTATGCCTAACAAAAGAGATGATTAGGTAAAACTTGTGTTCCTAAGCAAATGACTTTAATTGTTAAATGTATTTTCATGGAATAAATATATGAATTAAAGTGTGAATTTTAGAAATTGCTGATATAATTTGTAGTTGCTGCAAACTCTGTACATAATTTTGGACGAAAGCTATTCCCCCAAATTTGATGTCATTGTTTGAATTTGGTCATAGTTTTTACTGAAAATGTTTCCATTAAAGAGTTTATAGATAGAGAATTGAAAAAAACATACTGAGGGATTAATATCTCTGATGTTTTCTGAAAGTATTCTGTAAACTTCTAAATCAACTAGAGAACCTAGATAAAAAATCATGTTAGGAATTTGCATATTTAGGGGGAATAGCAAAATTACTTTTTTTTTTAAAGATATTATTTATTTATTTGTCAGAGAGAGAGAGCGTGCACAAGCAGGCAGAGGCAGAGAGAGAAGCAGGCTCCCTGTTGAACAAGGACCCCGATATGGGACTCGATCCCACGACCCTGGGATCCTGACTAGAGCCGATGGCAGCAGCCCAAACCACTGAGCCACCCAGGCGCCCCAGCTTAATTACTTTTTTATTATTTCCCTTTATACAGGTATGTATAAGCCTATGTACTTATAACAGACATTGGAGCAAATGCAGCCATTCTTGCTTCTTATCTTGTTCTTCACACACACACACACACACACACACACACACACACACACACACAGTGCTAGTCATATTAAAGGCCACTGATTGGTATATTTTTATTAATACCTGGTCAGGTGTTCCAACCTATTTGGAAAACTCACTCATATTATTCTAACCATATTTTCTATCTTCTCATTTCTTCTCCTTGATCTGCTTTTCACCCTTGTTCATTTGGCCCTGTGCCCTAAGTCACTGACCTGGTTTACATCTGAAGACCTGGTTTCTGTGCCCTCTGGCTGCCATTTCAATCCCCAGTGGGGTATCACAGTAAGAGAGTCAAGGAAGGGAGACAGTGAGGTCAGGGTGTTACTGCTCTGGTTCTTTCCCTGAGAAGTACCTCAGGACTACTGAGTTCTGGGACCAAAAGATACTGCTCCTCTAAAGGCAATCTTCTCGAAAAGTCTCTTTCTTTTGTATTCTGGTAACTGCTTCTTCCCTTCATTACTTCTGGGTCTTGGGGTAGTCCTCTCCTATTACTAGACCAAGGTTACTATATATTCTTTGTAGTTCCTTTATATCCATTCACACTCTTGCAAATACATGTTTTATTGCTAAAGTCTCTTGAAGTAATTTTAAGTGACATATGTTTTCTGTTGTGATCTTGACTGCAATACTGTCTATATATACTTTTATCTTCTGAATCATGTAGCTAACCAGAAGGGTAGAAATTCCCAAGATTTTAATCTAGGCTCATGAGAAAGCAGAGGCTCTCATAAACCTTTAGTCTTGACTCATGGTCAGCAAACAGTCATCAGTATCTGCTAAGGACTAAAGAATAAATATTTTAGGCTTTGTGGATCATACTAATTTTGGTCATGGAAAAATAAGGAAACATAGGCATGACCCAGTGGTTAGGCCCTTAAAATCCAAGTTAAGTTTATAAAAGTGCTACATTTGTGGGTATCATATGAGTTCCATTACTGGCAAAGCAACATTTGGTTTTAGTTTATGCTTTTTTATTTTTCTGTTTTAGAATGTATTTTGTTTTAGCTGTTGGACTTTAGAAACTAAATTTTATATTAGCTACAGCTTTTTAACATTTTGTTGTTGGGCTCCCCGCCGAGGGGAGGAGGCGCCCGGGCCAGCCGGAGGCCTCTCCTTGGGGCTGAGCGGGATGGCGAGTGTCGCAAACCCGGAACGCACCCACAGAAGACACCGGGCTCGGGAGGTCTGTCGAAGCAGGATCTCGCTTTATTGAGCAGGGCAGCGGCTTATATGCGGTGAGGGAAGGGAAGTGAGGTCAGCAAAGTGGGGGCCAATGGGGATGTGCCGTGTCGGCGGGAGTTGGGAGAGACACGCCCTGCAGGGGGTGGAGACTCCCGGGAAACGAAACTGATGGGAAACCGAAACCGCCACTTTGGCGCCTTTGTGGTCGGCCATGTGGGTTCCCGATCCGGAAGAGAAGGCCACCCGGCGCCATCTTAGCCTCTTGGGGCCCAACATCTCCCCCTTTTGTTTTTGTATGCATGACTTCTGTCTTAGGTCACCGGCAGCGGGCATTCAGGCTTACCCGTCATTGGGGAATCACACTGCTTTGGTGTACCCCCTGTCTTAGTTTGCTCTGCGTCCCCCGCCGGTCTTACCTGTCATTGAATATCATGCCTGTATAGGGGTTTGGTCCCTGACCTGGCGTGGGTTGTTCCTGCAAGGAATCCCATCCGCCATAGGTCGTGAGACTATTGATGGGGCCTCTCGTAGGACTCGTCGTCACGGGTGGCCAGTCTCTGGTATTGAACATGGACGTTCATGAGTTGAATGGCCTCCACTCTTTTTTGGACGAATTGGGCAATCTTATTGATAATACAGGGGCCAAAGGTCAGCAGGAGAAGTAGGGTTAGGATGGGCCCCAGGAGGGGGAGGAGAAAGGGAAGTAAGCCATTAAAGCTTGTCCAGAAGGGGGAGGTCATCAGGGCGTGGCGGCACTTCTCTAGGTCCTCCTGTAGCTTCTTGATTTTGTCTCATACAATACCCGACCGGTTGGCAAAGAAACAACATTCCTCCTGTAAAAACAAACATATGCCTCCCTTTTCGGCTGTTAATAGATCTAAGCCTCGCCGGTTTTGGAGTACCACAGTGGCTAAGGAGTCCAATTGTTCCTGGAGGTTTAAGATGGTTCCCGCTATTGTTTGGAGATCATCAATCATTTGTTGGGAGAGTGTTTTATAAAAATGGAGAGAGGTCCCTAACCGGCGGCCCAGTGGCTACCCCGGCAGTGATGCCGAGCCCCAATAAGAGAGGGATGGCGGGATTGGCTCGAGCATTTCTCTCTGCAATTTGTTGGCATTCCTCCTTGTATAGGGCTGTCCACTTTATATATAAGGCCCCTGGAAGAACGGCCCTAGATAGCGACCGCCAGTCAGCTGCTGTACATGGGGCATGGGCCAGACCTCGGAGGATGGTTTCTGTCCATGGGGCATTGGGCCCGTCCTCTAATACTGCCTTTTTGAGCTCCTTAAGGTCCCCAGGTTCCCATGGGTACCAAGGAGCCGGACGGTTGCCTCCTGGGTTAACGTAAACAAAGTGCTGCCAGGAGGCAGAGAAAAGATTCCCGGTTTTAGAGCTCATAAGGCCCAACAGAGGAGCAGACACCATGCTTTCCCATCAGCCAGGGGGGAGGGGTTAGGCAGTCCAAGTCAGGCCAGAGAACACAGGGAAACTTCCCCGAAACAAAGAGAGTTTCGGCAGCTGCTTGGGAATATTCCCTATAGTCTCTGTCTCGAGTTAGACCAACCCCAGTTGGCTCGAGTTATAGCCATTAACACGGGAAGTGAGTGAGGGAGAAGCCCCCACATCTATTAGGAGAAACAGAGAGAAATACAGCAAGAGTCCCCTTTGTTAGGGATGGCCCAGCAACCCGGGTTTACTAGAAGAAAGCACTAGAAGAAGGCTTATTTGCATAATTATTATCCAATATGTCAGGAGGAAATTTACTAGTTGACTCACCGAATCTGGTTTTAGCTCTTAATACCTATCTCTTATATTCCCTCCCGACATGTACGATGTCCTCAGATTCAAACGGGGCAGACATCCTCCCCTTAAACAGAATGTAACCTTAATCAAGGGAAACACAAAGGGCAACGAGAAAGACACACAAAACAATTAACGAGCCGGCAAAGAAAGACGCTGCGCGATTTCGGTACAGAACCGAAAGTACAAATTCAAACGGCCAAGGGGAACCGCGAGTTTCCCCTGTGGCCCACAAACGAATGGGGCCCCGAAAAAGCGGGCCCCTCTAATCCCTGGGGCATCCCCCAGGGTGGCAGGGGAGAAGTCCGAGTTCGTCAACTCCTTCTCAAGCTGCCCAAAATACGAAGCAACAACGTTGTTGTACGAAACAGAAAACAGAGCACCGATAACTGACAGACGAGACAGACGAACAGGGGAACAGGAACATCGATATCGAAACACAAGTGCTGGCCAGCTTACCTCCCGGTGGGAGTCGGTTGGGTCCTTGGGCAGGAGTCCGATGATCTTTATTGTATCGCAGGCGCCTGCGGGTGGTCAGCAGCTCCTGCTAGCTGAGCACCCCAGGCTGGGGTGGTGCAGGATTTTTATAGACAGGTACAAACAAGTTTTGGGTGGGGCGGAGCTGATTGGCTGACAATTTATTTGGTGTTAGTGGATTGGCTTTGGAGGACCCGCGCGCGAAGAAAAAGGCGGGAAGGGGGAGTGAGGAGGGGGGAGTTGGACCTTATTACTCAGCAGAGAAGCATCCTGCCTACGTGACTATGCGGACCCCTGCCTACGTGACTATGCCTCGGCTATTAGCAGAAGGTATCTGTTCAAACAGGAGACAAATGTCACACCCTAAAAGCCAAGCGGTTACAGAAAGGCAAAAGAGCGGTTAAATTGGTCAACAACTGGGGGAAGGGTCTTTCATTGCAAGGGGAGGAGGGGTATTCTTGCACAAGCGGTTACAAGAAGGCAAAAGAGCAGTTAATTAGTTAACAACTGGGGGAAGGGTCTTTCATTCCCCCCCTTTTTCTTTATCATGGATAGAATCTTATATCCATTTGTCCTGTTCAGTCTGGGGCTCGGTTTGTTTAAGGAGTTGATATTGCTGCGTCAGTACCATGGTCTGGATTACTGACAAGCGGTCTTTTATAAACTGTACGAGTTTATTTAAGATACAAGGGCCGATGGAGAGGTTTAGTAGAAGTATAATAAGGGGCCCTAAGATCGTGGATAGTAAGGTGGTGAGCCAAGGAGATCGATTACACCAATTTTCAAACCAGCCCTGGTGGGATTCAAAATCCTTTTTTCTTTGGGCTAGTCTTTCTCTGAGTTTATCCATGGTTTCCCTAACAACCCCTGTATGGTCCGCATAAAAACAACATTCTTCCTTGAGGGCTACGCATAATCCCCCCTCTCTCAAGAACAATAGGTCCAGCCCTCTCCTGTTTTGTAGGACCACCTCGGAGAGGGAGGTTAGGGATTTTTCTAAGGCAGTGATATTGAAGGCCTGGTTACAATTGGGAGTCTCCTGGTAGAATGTTACATTCCTTGTTAATGAGATTTAGGTTAAGGTAACTTCTTTGTTGTAAATCTCAAGGACATTTGCAAACCAAGGGAGACTCCTACCCTGCAGGACTGTGATTTCTGCAAGTTAGCTATTTATCGTTTTATGACAGTCAGGGGTGCCTGAGGAATGCTACACATATGGAGGGGAGCGGGTGAAGGGGGGCTGCAAGGCGCCAGCTTTTGCTTTGTCCTCAGCCAGCCTCCTGCTCCCTCATCATTACCCCCTGAACAATTTTGACCCTTAAATCTCTAAGGTGGTTGAAGGTGGAAGGTCTCATCTTCTGTAACTTCTTCATGCTGAATAGGGGCGTAGAGCTGTCCCTACCTGCTCCGGTCAATATTGGTCAGGGTAGGGACGTATAAGGGAGTTACGAAAGGTGGAGGCAGCTGAATCCAGCGCTGACAGTGAAGAGGCGTCCTCGCATGCGATAAGGATAAAACATTGTCCTATGCTCTGGGGGGGGGGGCAATAAGGAGGCGGAGGAGTGGGCGCTGATGGTTGGAGGAAGGGGTTAGTAGAAGGGGGGCGCGTAGGAGGGCCTTCAGCCCGAGATTTGGGTTGGAGATCCGGGGGCCAAGGAGCTGCATCAAAGGGATCTAGCGAGGGATAGAGCCTCTTTGGTTTAACAGGGGGGTCTCCAGTGGTGTTTGAGACGGTGGAGGCAGGCTCCTTTGAGGGCTGGTGGGATTCATTTGGGGCAGCTGCTTCGGGAGAGTTGACATGGGCTTTGCGAACTAATTGTTCGATACGGTCCCAGGTGTCCCAGTCAAAGAGATTACTTTCAGGCAGCCAAGGGGTGGCTTTAATAAGGGTTTCCCATGTTTTGAGAGCCTGGGAGTCGGTGAGGGAAAGACCGCGGCTCTTCAGAAGGAAGCATAGGGATTCTAAGGAAGGGTCATTTTTAGAAAAGGACTGCCCCATAGCTTATGGGGGTACACTCACCCGTAGACCGATTGGCCCGTCAGCGAGAAGAGCGAGGTTCCTCACACGGGGCACCAGTTGTTGGGCTCCCCGCCGAGGGGAGGAGGCACCCGGGCCAGCCGGAGGCCTCTCCTTGGGGCTGAGCGGGATGGCGAGTGTCGCAAACCCGGAACGCACCCACAGAATACACCGGGCTCGGGAGGTCTGTCGAAGCAGGATCTCACTTTATTGAGCAGGGCAGCGGCTTATATGCGGTGAGGGAAGGGAAGTGAGGTCAGCAAAGTAGGGGCCAATGGGGATGTGCCGTGTCGGCGGGAGTTGGGAGAGACACGCCCTGCAGGGGATGGAGACTCCCGGGAAACGAAACTGATGGGAAACCGAAACCACCACTTTGTCTCCTTTGTGGTCGGCCATGTGGGTTCCCGATCCGGAAGAGAAGGCCACCCGGCGCCATATTAGCCTCTTGGGGCCCAACATTTTGTTTCTTTTTTCAGTTTTGTCCCTCATAATGCAGTTTAAGGCAAAGTCATTGCTGAGAATAATAATATAAAAAGAAAATTTCTATATAAAAAGTAAAATTTGTCAGAAACCAGATTTTGTACTGAGGATTGCATTAAGTTGGTGTTCCACTAATGCAGCATCCTATTCTGCAATGTAATATTCACATTCACAACCAGTTATACAAGAACCCATGATACTAGCAAAAAAGTTCACTGCCTACTGAGATTCATTATTTATTTTCCAATTTCTGAAGCATCAGTGTTTTTTTGTTTTCTTTTTTGGTACAATTTCATTTATATGTAATGTCTAAAATAGTAAACTGCAATTCAGATTCTTTCTCTTTTTAATTCTTCTTCCTCAGCTTTCACAAGTGCTATTTGTTTCTGTATGCAAAGAGTCTCAGAGTCTATTTCCCAGGTTACCTGAATATCTCCTTAATTTACTTTTTCAAGACAAGTAAATATAATCAATATTCATAATTTATAAAGTAGAATAGTTTATTATATTTGTCTGTTATTTCCAGAGGTAAGATAATTAAATGAAGGACAAGCACTTCATGCTGCATGGTAGCAAGGCTATAATGAGATTACAAATATTGTCAGTGCATAAAAAATTGGCAGGACTCAATCGCTTGGTCAAAAATAGGTAAAGTTAGAAGAAGATAAAGGAAAAGAGCAGGAAAGAAGGACGTACTTAATGGAAAGGAAGATGAGAGAGGGAATAAGGGGAAAAAGGAAAGAAGGAAGGTGAGGAGAAGGAAGGTGGGAGAACTTAAAGAGAAGGTAGGAGACAAGATGGGAAAATGAAAAACATTCAAAGGTTTGTTTTGTTCAGTGCTTTTTCTTGTTTGTTTCAGTTTTTCTCAGATCAAAACTTTTCTCTATTTATTAATTACGAACCAGCAGAAAGATTGTAGGTCACATTTATAGGTATCTAAATAACTCGTTAAAGAAAGAAGGCAAAAGTAAGAATGAGTTTTTAACTCAAAGATTAGTTAACTTTAGATTAGATTCAATCAGATTAGCTACCTTTAGGTTATATTAGAAAGTTGGTTAGTTTTCTACAGAGTAACAAAACCAGAAGCTACAGGATTATCATTTTTATAGGCCACAATTTATAGCTTCTCATTTTTCAGTATTTTAATTTCTAACTTTGTGGGGTTGGAAAATAACAAACAAATATTTTATCCCTTGAGAGAATTAAATGACTATGAGATGAGTTTATTAAAAAATATTCATTAAAAAATGAATTTCAAAATGTGAAGGAAACTTGTCATCTTGTATATTTTCTGGTTTGGATAAATTAATCTTTGCAAATAAGAAAGTAAATGGAATAAAAGAAAGTGTAAAAAAATGAGTCTGCACATTTTGATACAAAGCTTGTTAGGGGCACAAAAGCCTTCTGAATAGGACTGAACACTTTTTAGTATTCTATGAAATAAGCCTCACTGTGCCCTGACTCACTTTAAAAATACTTGTTACAAAAGAAATTCTGCATCCCTCTGTCATAGCCCCTTACATGAGCTTAAGATTTTTCTTATTATTTCTTTGATTTCTACTATTGTTTATGATTGCTTATGATTATTTTGACCTACACATGTAGTAAATGTTTTACATTTATTATAAAGCTGAAGACCAGGCATTGTCATGGGAAAAGTATTTGTATCTTACTATATGTATATGAAACCTGAGGCTCTGGAAACTAAAACTTGTTTCAGTTCATCTTTTTACTTGGTAGGCTGGAATGATGACTTCTAATTTCCTTATATGCCAGGGACACTGGAAGTCTCATTTGTCTGTTTTGTTTTGTTTTTTTTTATCATTACTGTACTTTCCATATAAATTGTTTGATATTATCACAAAGAAGAGAGAATACAGGAACCAACAGCTCTATTTTAATGTTTATGCCTTTATATTAAAAAGAATTAATTTCTCAGATTTCTTTTATATCATATTGCCTGTTTGTTATATATTAAAAACTAGTAAAGATTTGTTAACCTTAGGCTTTAGGCATATAACCCCAAAGAAACGCTGAATTGTAGAAACCTCAGGACAAATAATACTCAGGACAAATCTAAGGACAAATAATACTTTTCACTCAATAATCCCACTCATTTATAGAGGCCATACTTTCCTCGTGTGTTATTGACCTCTGCAAATTCCCTCTGCTCTCTTGGATTTAGAGCTACAAGTCTATATTCAATTCTTTTATAATAGCACATATTTTTCAACCAAACACGTTCAGACTTTGTATCACCAGAAGTATTTCTTCCTCAAGAACTTAAAAGAGTTCTAGCTCCTCATCTTATGCTTAGTTACACATATTACTCTTGTTTATGTAGGAAACCACCATGTAGGCACACCCACATACCCTCATAAATTATATATATATATATATATATATAGAGAGAGAGAATGAGAATGGAAGTGCTATTGCCACAACAAAGCCATTAAGTTCCAGAAGGATTTACTCCAATCATCTGCCAGGAAATCAGATCTCCTATTGGGTTCTCTACCTTAGATAATGATCTCATTATCTGCTCAGTCACCCAGGCTCAAGGTCTTTGATACAAACATTCATTTCTTCAAACCATTTCTTTTTTTTTTTTTTTTTTTAAGTGTACAATGTATCAGGTTCTGGAAAAAGACTGATGAACAGATTGAAATTGCAACTTTCTCATTAAATTTATAGTCTATTGGAGAAGGTAGAACCTTGGTTAATATTGAGTGGTACTTTTTGAGTTCTTTAAGGAACAGTAAGAGGGAACACTTAGGAACAGTTTATTTTATTTTTATTTTTTCCTGAGGATGAGTTATATCCACCCAGGTGAAATGGTGGACCGTTGCTAGGAAAAGCAAAAGTATGGTCTGTTAGAAAGTGAATGAAGCTCCTGTAGTGGAAGCAGAATGTATAAAAAGCAAGAGTGATGAAGGTGGAGAGTCCAGATGGCAAATGACCATGGAAAGAGGAGAAGTTTTCCTAAATTAAATCAGAAACTGTTGAAAATTTTTAAGTAAAGTAATATGTGAAGATTTTCAGTTTGGGAATGGTTATTCTGATTTGAGAATAGGGAATAGACTGAAGATAGAAAAATATTAAAGGTAGAGAACATCCATGAAAATTTTTCAGTTATCAGTACAAAAATAATTAACAACGGACAGTACTTAAACTTGGTCAATGGCATTGGTGATGAAAAAATCATAACTTCTAGAGAACTGTAGGACCTGGTCTCAAACTCAGTTCCTGGCTTGGTCAACCTAATGAATGATATTGGTATTCTCTGGTTTCTTGGGAAGACAAAGAGAGCAGATGAGATTTCTACTTCTGGACAAGATGGAACACGCATATTCCATCCATTTTTTTCCCCACTAAACACAACTAAAAACCCCAGAAAATATAAAACATTCATGAGAAGCCTCTGAAAAGAGAAGAAAAAGACTTGGAAAAAGAAGCATAGCCTTACATGACAAAACCATTTTGACTACATCTGCTTCATTTCAGAATAATGTTATGCAAAAAGCTTTGTCCCTCTGTTTCCCCACTGAGTGCTGTAACCATGGAGACTATAAGTACAGCCTTGCTAACCTTCCCCGTACAATATTAATGGTTGGTTTTCCTTCTCATATCTAACATTCACTGCAGAGACTGTGAGATGGAGCCCTATTGTCTTTCCTAAATGAAAGGCAACAAAGATACACCTTTTTACTGTTCCTAACTAGACAATTAAGGGAGGAATACAGAGAGGAAGGAGCTAGTAAAAAAGGATTCTTTAACTCTGTGTATGGAAGCCTGGTAGGAATTTGTGTGGCTTATCTGTAAAACCATTCAGACATAGCAGAACAAATGTTTGCAGACTGAAGTACTTTATGAAACAACACCCAGGTTTCAGATTGGCCTCTAGGTAACACACAACTGGGTCAGAGTAGGATAGCATGCAAAGACTTTGAAAACTAAATCGACCTTTAAACCACAACCAGCACAACTGAACTGAGATGTATGTCCTGACCTTAACAGATTGCCTACCTCCTAAAGTATAGGATTTAAATAGGAACTAGAATCTCATAACATAATAGCCAAAATGTTCAGGATATAATCCAAAGTTATTTACCTATACATGAATAAGGAAAGTCTCAAATTAAGTGAGAAAGGAAAATCAGTAAATACTAAAACTGAGATAACACAAATGTTGGGACTATCTGATAAGTATTTAAAAGAGCTATCATAAAAATTTTCCAACAATTATGAACACTCTTAAAACAAATGGAAGTTCTAAGAAAAAATAAATGGAAGTTCTAAGAATAAAGGACCAAATTAAAAAATATATATATAACTTAGTCAAACAATAATTGAAAAAGAAAAAAAAATAGATGAACTCATTAGTGGAATAAATAGGGCAGAGAAAAATAACAGTGAACTTGAAGATAAAGGAATAGAAATTATTCAGTCTTAGCAAAAAAGCATAGATTGAACAATGTGCGTTGAGATCAGATACCTGTGGGACCATATGCATAATCTAGTATTCTTGTCACTAGTGTCTCAGAAAGAAAAAACAGTGTGGTGTTAAAAAATTTGTTTTGAAGAAATGAAATAATGGTATAACCCCTCACCTCTACCCCCAAATCTGGCAAAATATCCAAATCTAAAAATTCAAGGAGGTGAGCAAAATCCTAACAGAACAATTATGGAGAGATCTAGGTTAACACATAACATAATCACATTTCTGAAAACTAAAGACAATGAAAGTTTTGAAAGGAACCAAGGATAACAAAAACCTCACCTATAGAAAGATAATGAAGTGACAATAGATCCCTCATCAAAGGAGGCCAAAAGAAAGGAGGGGGGATTGGAAAAACAAAACAAAAACCTTCAATCAAGAATTTATCCTTTAGGAGTGAATTTGAAATAGACCTTCTCTGTTAAAAAAGATCTATGATAATGCATCATCTGTAAACTTCCTCTACAAAACTGATTAAGGGAATTTGTTAAAGCATCAAGGAAATAATGAGTAGGAAACTGGGAACATCAAGAATAAAGAGCAAAAGAAAGATAAAATAGACTCTTCTGAGTTTTAAAAATTATAATTGATAGTACAAGGCAAAAATTACAGCATTGTCTGATATTTCAGTGTATACATGGGTCATACTTAAGGTAATGTCATGAATAAGAAAAGCCAAGGGATCTGTTGGTAAGTTTTCTAGATTTCATTTGAAGAGAAAAAGTGTTGGCACTAATAAACTATGATGTGTTACTTATGTGCATTGTAATTGCTAAAGAAACCATTAAATATACAGGGATATACTCAAAATACTACAGATAAATCAAAATAGAAAAAAAAAAAGTTAAGTAACCTAAAGAAAAGCAGGAAAGAAGAAACAAGAGTTAAAAATTAAAGGAAACAAATCATGGTAGATCAAATCATATGATATCAGTTTTTGCATTAAATATGAGTGGTATAAACACACTAATTAAAGTAAGAAATTTGGAAAAATATTAAAAAACATGACCCAATTATATTCAGTCCACAAGAAGCATATTTAAAATATAATGATAGGTAGACTACAAATAAAAAGAGAAAATTATACACCATGTGAATATTCAACAAAAGAAAGCTGAAATAACTATATCAATATCAGACAAAATAGACTTAAAAGCGAATATATTGTCAATGACAAAGTGGAACATTATATGTTAATAAAATGGTCAATTTGCCAAGACATGAGATAGAAATAAGTATGCATAAAACAATAACACTTCAAAATACATGAAGCAAAAATTGAAAGAACTGAAAGAGACAGAACAAATCCACATTTGTACTTTGTGTCTTTAACACTCTTTTTTAAAACTTAATTCCAATATAGTTGACATACAGTGTTCTGGTTTCAGGTGTAGAATATAGTGATTCAACAGTTCTGCATATTAACCAGTCCTCATCATGATAAGTGCACACTTAATCCCCTTCACCTACATCACTTATTCTTTACCCACCTTCCCTCCTGTAATTATCACTTCTCTATAATTCATAGTTTTTGGCTTTGTTTTGGTTTGGTTTTTGGGTTTTTTGTTTGTTTGTTTTGGTTTGGTTTTGGCTTTGGTTTGTCTCTTATTTTTCTTGGTTTGCTTTGTTTCTTCAATTCCACATGTGATTGAACTCATGGTATTTGTCTTTTCTCTGACTTATTTGGCTAAGCATTATGCTTTCTAGATCCATTCATGTTGTTGCAAATGGCTAGATGTAATTCTTTTTATGGCTTAATAATATTCCATAACTTCTTTATCCATTTATCTATCAATGGACACTTGGGTTACTTTCATAATTTGCCTACTGTAAATAATGCTGCAGTAAACATAGGGGCACATATATCTTTTTGATTTGGTGTTTTTGTTTTGAGGGGGTAAATACCCAGTAGGTCAATTGCTGGATCATAAGACAGTTCTATTTTTAACATCTTGAGGAACTTCCCTCTACTATTTTCTATAGTGGCTACACCAATATGCATTCCCATCAACAGTGCACAAGGGTTCCTTTTTCTCCACATTCTCACCAACACTAGCTGTTTCTTACATTTTTTTTATTTTATCCATTCTGACAGGTGTGATGTAACATGTCGTTGTGGTTTTGATTTGCATTTTCCTGGTAAGTGATGTTGAGCATCTTTTTATGTGTCTGTTGGTCATCTGAATATGTTCTTTGGAGAAATGTCTGTTTATGCTTCTGCCAATTTTTAATTGGATTACATGCGTGTGTGTGCATGTGTGTGTGGAGTTGTGTAAGTTCTTTATATATGTTGAATACTAACACTTTATGAGATATATCATTGGCAATTATCTTCTACCATCTCATAGATTACCTTTTATTTTTGTTGTTTTCTTCACTGGCAGCTTTTAATTTTGATGTAGTCCCAAGAACTTATTTTTGCTTTTGTTTACCTTGCCTCAGGGGATCTATCTAGAAAAATGTTGCTATTGGTAATGTCAGACGAATTACTGCCTGTACCCTCTTCTAGGATATTTATGATTTCACATCTCACATTTAGGTCTTTAACTCATTTTGAGATTTTTTTTTTTTTTGGTATGATGGAAGAAAGTGGTCCAATTTCATTTTTTTGTAGGAAGCTGGTCAGTTTTCCCAATGCCATTGGCTGAAGAGACTTTTTCCAGTTGCATTTTCTTGCCTCCTTCGTTGAAGGTTAATTGGCCATATAATTATGGGTTTATTTTTGGGCTTTCTATTCTGTTTCATTGACCTGTTTTTGTGACAATACTGTACTGTTTTGATTACTACAGCTTTGTAGTTTATCTTGAAATTTGGGATTGTGATACCTCCAGTTCTGTTGTTCTTTTTCGAGATTGCTTTGGCTATTTGGGGTCTTTTGTAATTCCATACAAATTTTAGGATTGTTTTTTCTAGTTCTCTGAAAAATGCTGTTGGTATCTTGATAAAGATTGTATTAAATATGTAGATTGTTTTGGGTAGCATAGACATTTTAATAATATTTTTCATTTCATAAACATGGAATATGTTTCCCTTTGTGTCATATTAAATTTCTTTCATCAACATTTTCTAGCTTGCAGACTACAGTTCTATTACCTCCTTAGTTAAGTTTATTCCTAGCTATTTTATAATTTTTGGTGCAAGTGTAACTGGGAATGTTTTCTTAATTTCTTTCTGCTGCTTCATTATTAGTGTATAGAAATGCAACGGATTTCTGCACATTGATTTAGTATCCTTCAATCTTACTGAATTCACTTATCAGTTCTAGCAGTTCTTTTGGTGGAGCCTTTAGGGTTTTCTCTGTTTAGTACCATGTCGTCCATAAATAGTGGAAGTTTTACTTCTTTACCAATAGATATACCCCTTACTTCTTTTTCTTTTCTGATTGCTATAGCTAGGACTTTCAAGACTGTATTGAATAAAAGTGGGGAGAGAGGACATCCTTGTCTTGTTCCTGATTTTGTGGAGAAAGCTCTCAGGTTTTTTTGTTTTTTGTTTTTATCATTAAGTATAATCTTAGCTGTGGGTTTTTCATATGTGACATTTATTATCAACAACCTCTTTGAGTAATTGATGGAACAGGCAGTAAATCATAATGATTATAGAAGAGCTGGTCAAGCACCATCAGTCAATGAGATCTAATTTACATTTGAAGAATGCTTTACCCAACAACAAAAGAATGCACATTTTTTTCAAGAATATATGAGAGTGTGGAGAGGAAGAGATTTATATAGTGACAAGTAGATAATTAGTTCTATTTGAGCCATTCACTGCGGAAATATCCAAATAGGCTTCCAGGACGCAGTTAGATAAACCGATATATATCTTATTCAAATGGTTCAGGGAGACAGAATGGATAGACAGATGATAAACTGGTAGATAGGTAGATAGATACAAAGATAAAAATTTGAGTGTTACCTACTGAGAGTCATCATTGATTCTTTTATTGTAGTTCACCCTTGTCTATGGGGGCTATGTTCCAAGACCCCCCTGAAACCATGGATAGTACCAAGCCCTATTTATACTATGTTTTTTCCTATGTATTTCCTACCCATGATAAAGTAACTAATAATATAATAGAATAATAATAGCAATATACTGTAATATAGGTTGTATGAATGTGGTCTCCCTCTCCCTTCTCTTTGTGAGATGATAAAATGCCTTCATGATGAGATGAAGTGAGATGAATGACATAGGCATTGTGACATAGCATTAGGCTACTATTGCCTTTCGCATGAAATGTCAGGAGGCTCATCTGCTTCAGGACGATAACTGACCACTGGTAACTGAAACCACAGAAAATGAAACTGCAGATAAAGAGGAACGAACTACTGTTTCATGCATCCACTCCCCATTTTGTAGACATTTTATCTCAATAATTTCCCCCACCCCTGCACCCAGTTTCATTGTTTTTTGTTTGTTTTTTAATCTTTGCTATCAGTGTTTCACTAGGAAACCACTATTATTTTTAGCTGGGACTATTTTTTTTACAATTGTCTATTGTATTAATCACCTAAATGGATCTCAACTGCCTCTGGTTTCTCCCTTATTCCATCCCATTTATTACATTGCAAGCAGAGTTATCTTTTTCCTACTCAAGTCCAACAGGGCCACTCCCTAAAGTGAAAACCCTTGTTTACAGAAATTTTAAGATTTAGCAAGATATTTAAAGTATTCCATGTTTTGTACCAAGTGTTCACTCTATATCTTCTGGTGAAGTTTACACCTCTCTTATATAATCTATGCCAAAGTGCATTATATATTTTTGCCTGAAAATATTCTTAAGAATTATTTAAATAATAATATAATATCCCTTGTACATTTTAAGATAACAGTTAAGTCCTTTTTATCACAAAAGTAGCTAGTTACAAATAATATAATTTCTAGTATATTTTAGTTACCAATGTGCTAAACTCAAGTTGTCATATGAAACTTATTTTTGGCATGGTTTGGCATTTTAATTATTTTTCTATTGAAATATAGGTGACACATAATGTTACATTAGTTTCAAGTAAGTCAACAACTATATTTTGCTATGCTCACCAAAAGTATAGCTAACATTTGTCACCATGAACCATTAAAATACCATCTACTATATTACCTATGCTATTCTTTTTGTTCCTGTGAGTTATTTATTCCATCACTGGAAGCCTATGTCTCCCACTCCCCTTTGACCATTTTGCTCACCCCTCACCCTCTCCCCTCTGACAACCACCAGTTTAGTCTCCGTAATTTTATTTGTCAGTTTGGGGATTTTTGTTTGTTTGTTTGTATGTTACATTTCACATATTAGTAAAACTGCATGGTATTCATCTTTCTCTGTCTGACTAATTTTACTTAACATAATACCATAGGTTGGTTCATATTGTCACAAATGACAAGAGCTCATTCATGCTGTGTGTGTGTGTGTGTGTGTGTGTGTGCATGTATGTGTACATATCTCAAATCTAAACATATTACATAAATTGGTACATTAGTGTTACTGATAAAAATAATTTTTTTGAAATATATCTAAATACATCTATTTTTTGAAATATATCTAATAAGGGGCGCCTGGGTGGCTCAGTGGGTTAAAGCCGCTGCCTTCAGCTCAGGTCATGATCCTGTGGTCCTGGGATCGAGCCCCGCATCGGGCTCTCTGCTCAGCAGGGAGCCTGCTTCCTCCTCTCTCTCTCTGCCTGCCTCTCTGCCTACTTGTGATCTTTGTCAAATAAATAAATAAATAAATAAAATCTTTAAAAAAAAGAAAAGAAATACATCTAATAATAAAATTGATGGATTTTTTTTCTTTCTATACTGTTTCATGTATTCATAGGTAAATGTTGTTTCTTGTCCCAACTTAGACCACTGTGTCTGAAACTCTGAGCATAGAGCCCTGCTACATGTATGTCAGTGAGCCCTCCACTGACTTAAAACCCTCTAGGCCCTGCTACCTTTGAAAAGTCTTTAGGGGTTTGCATTCTCCAAGGTGAAGAATGCTGTTTCCTTGATACCTTGAAATATTTTGTTTTTCCTGAACATGTTGTATATTTGTATGTCTTTATACTTTTTTTAAGGATTTTATTTATTTATTAGAGATATAGAGAGAGACCACAAGTAGGCAGAGCAGCAGGCACAGGGAGAGGGAGAAGCAGGCTCCCCCGCAAAGCAGGGAGACGGATGTGGGGCTCGATCCCAGGACCCCGCGATCATTACCTGAGCTGAAGGCAGCTGCTTAACCAACTGAGCCACCCAGGTGCCCCTGTATGTCTTTGTTCTTTGTTTAACAAATTCTTCAATTTCAAAATAATTTCATATGTAGAATGTTTTATATTTATTTATAAATAATTATAATTTATTTACATGCATTTGTTTAATACTTATTCACATTACATGTATATGTTGTTGTGGCTTTTTTCTAAGGTTAGACACTGTACCATGCCCAATATATGCTTATAGAATTAACAAACTTAAAAGAGAAGATAGGAACCTGACTCAATGAGTATATTTCTGTGGGAGAGAGTGAATGCTAAAAGTAAAGTATTTGGAGATATACCTATGTGAATTTGATCTCCTACTTCATATGCTAAGTATACTACACATTCTTCCTTAGGACTCAGTGTCCAGGTAAAATTGGATAATACCACTTATATTCAAGATTATAATAAGGATTAAATAAAATAATGCAAAGCTCATTAAATCTGGAGCTCATTAAATCTTTTAAAAATATCAAGTTCTTATTATCTTATTATCATCATTGTTATCAAAATTTATGCTCTATGACATACTTTATGTAACTATTAGAATATATGAATACTTCCTATGGTCTAGATACATGAAATAGTCTAAAGCTTTGTTGAAGGCTCTCTAATAGTGAGATCATTGATATGGCACTAATAAGCTATTTCATTGTGTTGAAAGAGAATAAAGATAATAAAGAGAAGGTGAAGAAGAAAAGTAATATAGGTAGGAGGTAGGAGGAAAGTTTAAATAAAAACTAAATATGTAAGAGAATGGAAAGTAAAAGTAGTGGAGAAAAATAAGAAGATAATGACACTCATATTTATAGATCCATTTATAATTTTTAAAATACTTTCTCAACCATTATCCCATTGATTTTCTAAACAATTCTATTCATAGAAAACCAAACGAAGTTAAATGACTAGATCATAAAAGCAGAGGTACGGCTTGAACATAGACATTTTGAATTTTTTAAAATGGAATTACGTATCAAAAAAAGAATGTTTGTCTATTTTCTCCCTTCAGTAGGGATAAATCCTGGACAAATTCAGAACTGTCCCAAAGTGAATAGTTGTTAAACTGACATAGGCAACTCTCATCCTCTTATTCTGGATATGCAGTCATCATGTCTTGGTGTGTGTTCTTCCATGTTCCTTCTTCTTCATCCATTTCACCACTACTTTAATTGTTTCTAACTGGAGTACTACACACAGTTCCTATGTGGGTTTTGTGCCCTGTTCTTGCCTCCTACAGTACGTCTTCCTCATTCCCACTAGATTAATCTTCCTAAATGGCAGAGTAATGGAACTATTCCTTCAGTCAATTCTTATCACATTTGGTGTGAAATACAAACTACTTAGCATGACAGAGAAGACTCTTATCACAAACCATTTTTTCATAGATATTCTTTACTCTAGTAACAGGCAATGAATGAAATGTCCTCTCAACCATATGCCTTCCTAAAAACTGTTCTGTCTCTTTAAAATGCTTCCCCTCACTTCTCAGTAACTCTTCCAGGTGCCTAAAAATTTCACTCTGCCATAAGCTTGTCTGGGATCCCTTTTCAAAGAACTCTCCTGCACCATTTTCCTGGCCCAAAGTGTGTTCCATTTCTTTTTATCACACATTGTGATTGTTGATTTTTTTTGTGTGTGCGTATGTGTGATTGTTGATTTTATTGGCTTTATTAGTTTGTTTATTCCTGCAATAAGTAATTATTGAAAGCAGACTGTATTTGAAACTCTGTTTGAGGCAAGGATACAACAGTAAATAAACCAGACAAAATTTTTGTTTTTAAAGCTTGCAATAAAAAAGGGAAGTGGTGAGGAGGAGTCAAGATGGTGGAAAGTAGCAGACTGAGACTACATCAGGTAGCAGGAGATCAGCTCAATAGCTTTACTAAAGATTGCAAAAACCTACAAATCCAACGGGAGATCAAAGAGAAGAAGAACAGCAATTTTAGAAACAGAAAATCAACCACTTTCTGAAAGGTAGGACTGGCAGAGAAGTGAATCCAAAGTGAAGGGAAGATAGACCGTGGGGGAAGGGGCCAGCTTCCGGCAAGTGGCAGAGCAACAGAGCACTAAATCAGGACTTTTAAAAGTCTGTTCCGCTGAGAGACGTGTTTCCAGAGGCTAAACTGGGGTGAAGCCCACATGGGGTCAGCGTGGCCCCAGGTCCCGCAGGGTCATGGAAGGAGTGGGGGTGTCTGAGTGTGGCAGAGCTTACAGGTATTAGAATGGGGAAGCCAGCTACAGAGACAGAGCCAAGGAGTGAGCTCTCAGCTCTGAGCTACCTTGAACCAGTCAGAGGCTTAGTGATCTCAGAGCACGGCCGGAGGCCAAGGAGACGGGAGTTATTGGGCACTATTCTCTGAGGGCGCACTGAGGAGTGGGCCCTGAGCTCTCGGCTCCTCCAGGCCAGAGGCTGGGAGGCCGCCATTTTCATTCCCATCCTCCTGAACTCTACGGAAAGCATTCAGGGAACAAAAGCTCCTGAAAGCAAACCTGAACTGATTACTCAGCCCGGCCCTTGGTAAGGGCGGTACAAATCCGCCTGGGGCAAGAGCACTTGAGAATTACTACAACAGGCCCCTCCCCCAGATCAACAAGAAATCCAGCCAGGACCAAGTTCACCTACCAAGGAGTACAGGTTCAATACCAAGGAGAGCAGCAGAATTCCAGAAGAGGAGAAAGCAAAGCACAGAACTCATGGCTTTCTCCCCATGATTCTTTAGTCTTGCAGTTAATTTAATTTTTTTTCCTATTTTTTTTCTTCTGCTGCTAATTTTTTTAACTTTTACCCTTTTATTTTTTAACGTTTTTTAACTAGTTTATCTAATATATATATATTTTTTCTTTTTCATATTTTTTTATTCATTTTCTTTTTTTAATTGTTTCTTTTTTCTTTTTTCTTTCTGAACCTCTTTTTATCCCTTTCTCCCCCCATTTTTGGGATCTCTTATGATTTGGTTAAATTGTAAAGGGTCTTTGCCACCCTTTTAGTATTTTACTTGCTCCTTCATATACTCTTATCTGGACAAAAATGACAAGGCAGAAAAATTAACCACAAAAAAAAAGAACGAGAGGCAGTACTGAAGGCTAGGGACTTAATCAATACAGACATTGGTAATATGTCAGATCTAGAAATCAGAATGACGATTCTCAAGGTTCTAGCTGGACTCAAAAAAGACATGGAAGATATTAGAGAAAACCTCTCAGGAGATATAAAAGCCCTTTCTGGAAAAATAAAAGAACTAAAATCTAACCAAGTTTAAATTAAAAAAGCTATTAATGAGGTGCAATAAAAAAATGGAGGCTCTCACTGCTAGAATAAATGAGGCAGAGGAAAGAATTAGCAATATAGAAGACCAAATGACAGAGAATAAAGAAGCTGAGCAAAAGAGGGACAAACAGATACTGGACCATGAAGGAGAATTTGAGAGATATGTGACACCATAAGAGGAAACAACATTAGAACATTAGAATAATTGGGATTCCAGAAGAAGAAGAAGGAGAGAGGGGAGCAGAAGGTATATTGGAGAGAATTGTTGGAGAGAATTTCTCTAATATGGCAAAGGGAGCAAACAACAAAATCCAGGAGGTACAGAGAACCCCACTCAAAATCAACAAGAATAGGTCCACACCCCGTCTCCTAATAGCAAAATTTACAAGTCTTAGCGACAAAGAGAAAATCCTGAAAGCAGCCTGGGAAAAGTCTGTAACATACAATGGTAAAAATATTAGATTGGCAGCAGACTTATCCACAGAGACCTGGCAGGCCAGAAAGAGCTGGAATGATATATACAGAGCACTAAACAAGAAAAACATGCAGCCAAGAATACTATATCCAGCTAGGCTATCATTGAAAATAGAAGGAGAGATAAAAAGCTTCCAGGACAAACAAAAACTGAAAGAATTTGAAAACACCAAACCAGCTTTACAGGAAATTTTGAAAGGGGTCCTCTAAGCAAAGAGAGAGCCTAAAAGTGGTAGATCAGAAGGAAGAGAGACAATATACAGTAACAGTCACCTTCCAGGCAATACAATGGCACTAAATTCATATATTCATATCTCTCAATAGTTACCCTGAATGTTAATGGGCTAAATGCCCCCATCAAAAGACACAGGGTATCAGAATGGATAAAAAACCAAAACCCAATAATATGCTGCCTACAAGAAACTCATCTTAGACCCGAAGACATCTCCAGATTTAAAGTGAGGGGGTGGAAAACAATTTTCCATGCTAATTGACATCAGAAGAAAGCAGGGCTGACAATCCTTAAATCAGATCAATTAGATTTTAAGCCAAAGACTATAATAAGAGATAAGGAAAGACACTATATCATACTCAAAGGGTCTGTCCAACAAGAAGATCTAACAATTTAAAATATCTTTGCCACTAACGTGGGAGCAGCCAACTATATAAACCAATCATAACAAAATCAAAGAAACACATCGACAGTACAAAAATAGGAGGGGACTTTAACCCTCCCCTCACTGAAATGGACAGAGCAAAAGATCAACAAGGAAATAAAGGCCTTAAATGGACCAGACAGACATCACAGATATATTCAGAAAATTTCAGGCCAAAGCAACAGAATACACATTCTTCTTTAGTGCACATGGAACATTCTCCAGAATAGATCACATCCTGGGTCCTAAATCAGGTCTCAACTGGTATCAAAAGATTGGGATCATTCCCTGCGTATTTTCAGACCACAATGATCTGAAGCTAGAACTCAATCACAAGAGGAAATTTGGAAAGAACCCAAATACATAGAGACTAAACAGCACCCTTTAAAAGAATGAATGGGTCAACCAGGAAATTAAACTCAACCAGAAAATTGGCTGAGTTGAAAAAATTCATGGAAACAAATGATAATAAAAACATAATGGTTCAAAATCTGTGGGACACAGCAGCGGCAGTCCTGAGAGGAAAATATATAGCGGTAAAAGCCTTTCTCAAGAAACAAGAAAGGGCTCAGGTACACAACCTAACCCTACACCTAAAGGAGCTGGAGAAAGAACAAGAAAGAAACCCTAAGCCCAGCAGGAGAAGAGAAATCATAAAGATCAGAGCAGAAATCAATGAAATAGAAACAAACAAAAAAAAATAGAGCAAATCAAAAAAACTAGGAGCTGGTTCTTTGAAAGAATTAACAAGATTGATAAACCCCTGGCCAGACTTATCAAAAAGAAAAGAGAAAGGACCCAAATAAATAAAATCATGAATGAAAGAGGAGAGATCACAACTAACCCCAAAGAAATACAGACAACTACAAGAACATACTATGAGCAACTCTACGCCAACAAATTTGAAAATCTGGAAGAAATGGATGCATTCCTAGAGACATATAAACTACCACAACTGAACCAGGGGAAATAGAAAACCTGAATAGACCCATAACCAGTATGGAGATTGAAACAGTCATCAAAAATCTCTAAACAGGGGCGCCTGGGTGGCTCAGTGGGTTAAGCCGCTGCCTTCGGCTCAGGTCATGATCTCAGGGTCCTGGGATCGAGTCCCGCATCGGGCTCTTCTCGGAAGGGAGCCTGCTTCCCTCTCTCTCTCTCTCTGCCTGCCTCTCCGTCTACTTGTGATTTCTCTCTGTCAAATAAATAAATAAAATCTTTAAAAAAAAAAAAAACTCTAAACAAACAAAAGCCCAGGGCCAGACGGCTTCCAAGGGGAGTTCTACCAAACTTTTAAAGAAGAATTACTTTTTCTCTCCTAAAACTGTTCCAGAAAATAGAAATGGAAGGAAAATTTCCAAACTCATTTTATGAGGTCATCATCACCTTGATCCAAAAACCAGACAATGGATGATCCCATCAAAAAAGAGAACTACAGACCAATATCCTTGATGAACACAGATGCAAAAATTCTCACCAAAATACTAGCCAATAGGATTCAACAGTACATTAGAAGGATTATTCACCACGACCAAGTGGGATTTATTCCAGAGCTGCAAGATTGATTCAACACCCGCAAATCAATCAATGTGATTGATTAATAAAAGAAAGAACATTAATAAAAGAAAGAACAAGAACCATATGATACTCTCAATAGATGCTGAAAAAGCATTTGACAAAGTACAGCATCCCTTCCTGATCAAAACTCTTCAAAGTGTAGGGATAGAGGGCACATACCTCAATATCATCAAAGCCATCTATGAAAAACCCACCGCAAATATCATTCTCAATGGAGAAAAACTGAAAGCTTTTCCGCTAAGGTCAGGAACACGGCAGGGATGTCCATTATCACCACTGCTATTCAACATAGTACTAGAAGTCCTAAGCTCAGAAATCAGACAACAAAAGGAAATTAAAGACATTCAAATCGGCAAAGAAGAAGTCAAACTATCACTCTTCGCAGATGATATGATATGATATGACTCCACTCCAAAATTGCTAGAACTTGTACAGGAATTCAGTAAAGTGTCAGGATATAAAATCAATGCACAGAAATCAGTTGCATTTCT